>NC_084851.1:9443979-9617446 GCF_033115175.1 Lepus europaeus
TTGACAGGCTGTCGACTGTATTAACACTTTCAAAATAGAGATTTTGGCTACTTAAATTTATGAGTGTTTTAAAAATTTTGTTCCAAAAAAAGCCTTTCCAATCCCAAAGATATGTCTAGTTTACTGTTATTTTGAATTTATGTTTTCATATAGGAGCCCATTTCTTTTTTGATTGTTTTAATGTTTTCAAGATTCTTAGAATATACTTGACAGAATTTGTGTATGTTCAAGATATGAAACCTGATGTTTTATATGTGAGGGGATTTTCAAAAGTTATGGAAAATTTAAATTATCTTCCAATCTTATTTTTCATAAACTTTTTGGAATCCTCTTGTACATATACACAAATCATGATGAAATGATCATGACATATCCATCACCTTGCATTGTTACATTTTTAAAGAGTACATAAGATATTAGCAAGTTGTGAGTATGTAATAGAGTATTCTTTTAAATACTGTGTGGAATATTTTAAATACTATGTTTAAGACCTTGAATTAATTTATCTCATAACTGCAAATGTTTTCCCATTTCCTTTGCTCTGATCCCCTGACAACCACCACTTTTTTCTGTGATTGTGATTTTCTTAGATTCCACACACAATTGAGATTGTGTGGCATTTGTCTTTTAGGGCTGCAACAGCTGGAGCTGGGCCTATCTGAATCCAGCATCCAGGAGCTTCTTCTGGTCTCTCCACTGGGTGCAGAGGCCCAAGCACTTGGGCCATCTTCCACTGCGTTCCCAGGCCTTTATTCAGAGAGCTTGATCAGAAGAGGGGCAGCTGGGGTTTGAACTAGTGCCCATGTTGGTGCTGCAGCCAGAGGCTTAATCTACTACTCCACAGCATAGGGCCCTTTCTCATAAGTAAATTGATCTTTACAAAAAAAAAAAAAAGAAAAATGAAGCTTTCTCATGAAAACAAAAAACAACTAATGCCTTACTCTGGGCTGGCATTCTCGCACAGCATGTTAAGCTTCTGCTTTCAATACAGCATCCTTATCAGAGTGCCAATTCAAAACCCAGATGCTCTGCTTTTGATCCAGTTTTCTGCTGATGTACCTTGGAAAGTAGCAGAATATGGCTTTGTATTTTACTAATTGCTACTGATGAGGAAGACTTTATTGAAATTCTGTTCCTGTCTCCAGGCTGGCCCAGCCCTAGCTATTGTTGTCATTTGGGGAATGAATAACTGTGTGGAAATGCTCTCTCTCTCTCTCTCTCTCTCTCTCTCTCTCTCTGTGTGTGTGTGTGTATGTGTTTTCCTCCCTTTCAAATAATAATTATTTTAAAAAAGCAAAACACCACCTATCTGCTTCCCCAGAGTTACACTCCATCCTGAAATAGGCATATGTCATCATAATTACTGTGCATGTTTAATTTTACTAAATAGGTACAACTCACTTGTATTAGTTATTTATGCTGTGTAGCAGTCTTCCCCAAAACATAGCAGCTGTTTGCTACCCTAAACTGTTTCTGAGAATTAGGTATGGATGAGTGGTTGAATGGTTGACTCTGGCCCTGGGTCTACAGAGGTCACTTCTATTTACTAGCTTACTGGCTGACAGAAATGCCCCTTCCCTCATCAAGTTATCATCAGCACAACTGCCTGGATATCTTCAAAACAGGGTACTTGGTCATCACATAGCAAATCATCTCAGAGACGGTGCAACTGAGCACCAAAGATAGAAGCTATCATTTTATTATATCAAATCCTGAAGTGACAGGCAAATATTTTGCATGTTGGAAGGAACTAGAAAACCTAAACACCAACAAGGAGGGTTCTTTGGCAGTCACTGTGTAGCCGTTGATTTTGTTATTAGAATCAAATTTTCTACATATATGTTTCTATGAAATCAAGATAATTCGTTTTTACTGCTGTGTTATATCCTATTGTATGAATAGACCTAGATTAGGTATTCTGTCTGTATTGACTGATTTGACAGTGGTTTCTAATATTTGCAGTTATAAATAGTATTGCAATAAACAGATTTGTGTTGTGAAAGGAATCTTCTAGAATTGAAAATTTTAAGTGTTTTAGTATGCCAGTTTTCAACATTACAACAACTATCAAATTTTACTTGAGAAAAGCTAGATCACCAAAATTATATATGAATTTCAGTTCCTTCAAACTATTACCATATTTGCATTTATTCGTATGCGTTGCCAACCTATGTGTGATAGAGTGTCCTATTTCAGGTGGTGTTTTCAAGATCACGTATCTTGGAATATGTTTATGGTATGCTGATCTTGTTCTCTGAAGATGAGGGTTTTTGTTAGTCTCATGTATGTTTTTCTACTTTTTTTTACTGCTATGGATGGGTTCCTTGGGATATTAAATTTTCCATGTTGTATCTCCTAATTACTCTGATTTGTCTGTTTATCTGTTTTTGGTGTTTTTACTTACATCTTTGTAAATTTAGGATAATCAATCCCATCTTTCTCTCATGACTTGTATTGTGTGCCTTAAGAAATTGTCTGAATCTGAGAAAATATAAATATTTTTCTTCTATAGATACCCCATACTTTTTTCTTATTTTCTCCTAAAATGTGAACTAGGAATATAATTTTCTAAGAACACTTGATTTTCTCAGAAATATTTGTTGAGTTTATAGTGTTTCCCCCTTATTTTTCCAATATTTTATTATGAAAATTTAATATATAGAAACCAAATATCTTTATATACAGAAGATCGATTCAGTATATAATTAGTAAAGATATCATCAGTTTGTACCCATGCAGAAACACAAAGTTTAAAAATACTGTTTCAGTACTAGTTATAGCATCACTGCACATTAGACAACACATTAAGGACAGATCCCACATGGCATGTAAGTACACAGTGACTCCTGATGCTGACTTAACAATTTGACACTCCTGTTCATGGCGTGAGTAATCTCCCTAGGCTCTAGTCATGAGTTGCCAGGGCTATAGAAGCCCTTAGAGTTCGCTGACTTTGATCTTATTCTAATAGGGTCATAGTCAAAGTGGAAGTTCTCTCCTCCCTTCAGAGAAAGGTACCTCCATCTTTGATGGCCCCATTCTTTCCACTGGGATCTCACTCACAGAGATCTTTCATTTAGGTCTTCTTATTTTTTTTTCTTTTCCATGGTATCTTGGCTTTCCATGCCTACAATACTCTCATGGGCTCTTCAGCCAGATCCGAATGCCTTAAGGGCTGATTCTGAGGCCAGAGTGTTGTTTAGGACATCTGCCATTCTATGAGTCTGCTGTGTATCCCACTTCCCATGTTGGATCTTTCTCACCCTTCTTGATTCTATCAGTTAGTATTAGCAGACACTAGTCTTGTTTGTGTGATCCCTTTGACTCTTAGACCTATCAGAGCCACCGGTTGTGAACTGAAATTGATCACTTGGGCTAGTGAGATGGCATTGGTACATGCCACCTTGATGAGATTGTATTGGAATCCCCTGGCACATTTCTAACTCCACCATTTGGGGCAAGTTCGATTGAGCATGCGCCAAATTGTATATCTCCTCTCTCTCTTTTTCCCACTCTTATATTTAACAGGGATCACTTCTGAGTTAAAATTTAAACACCTAAGAATAATTGTGTGTTAATTACAGAGTTCAACCAGTAGTACTAGAACTTCTGTATATAAAGATAATTGGAAACGAAAAAAACAAAAAACAAACAAAAAAAAAAACCCTGGTGTTAAATTGGAAATGGCATAGAAATTAATTTAAAAAATATTATGTAGGATCTCTGTCTTTAATGTGTTGTACATTTTGATTTAATGCTATAACTAGTACTCAAACAGTATTTTTTTCACTTTGTGTTGCTATATGGGGGCAAGCTGTTGAAATCTTTACCTAATATATAGTACTGATCTTCTGAATTGAAAATGAATCTTGATGTGATTGGAAGGGGAGAGAGAGCGGGAAAGGGGAGGGTTGTGGGTGGCAGGGAACTTTTGGGAGGGGGGAAACCATTGTAACCCATAAGCTGTACTTTGGAAATTTATATTTATTAAATAAAAGTTTAATAATAATAATAAAAAGAAAAAAAAAGAAATCAAATGTCATACAGTGACATTCTGCATATAAGCCATGTAGATTTAGTAATTTCTAACATTTTGTGTGCATCAATTGGTGTGTGGGTACATTTTTTACTGAACTATTTGCAAACAAAATGCAAGCATCATGGCATGTCACTCCTCAGTATATCATTATGCATATTAAAAATATGGAAGTCTCTTATATAAACACAATATTATTATTACACCTGAAACACTAGCAGTATTTTACAAACAGATTTTCCTCACTGTCACAAAAATGTTGTTTTAATTATTTTAAGAGCCAAAATTGATGCCTTTGTAGAATGTATCATATTGAGTTTTGCCTGAGTATTTCTTAATGTTATCAATTAACGATAGGTTAATCTCATATTTCCTGAAAATTTTGAAGTTATATCTAGAGGCTTAGTTTCAAGTAAAATATATTTTGGCTCATCCCCATTGAAAGTTTAGTAGCCTCTTTGTCATGTACCACGTCCCTGTATGTACCTGGGCTCTTTCCGAGCATCCTCCTCTGTCTCACGAAAGAGTTCCGTAACCCCGCACTACACCACATGGCCCTAATTTCTATAATGATACTAGAACAGGGGTCTGTAAGACCTTGATCTTTGTCCTTATACTTATTGTCCTGCTTAGTTTTGCAGTTTTAATGAGCTTATCAACATATTTCAGAAATCCTTGTGGGATTCTAAGTAGAATTACATTAAATTTATTGAGTATAGATTAATTAATTGCTGCATTATCTTTTCCCCATGAAAGTACTAAATTTCTCCATTTGTTTCCATCTTCTTTTATGTCCTACTGAAATGGTTTGTAATGATATTTTTCAAAAAGATTTTCTCATAAATTTCTTATGAGGTACCTCATAGTTCTTATTGTTACTGTAAGTGGGATTATAGTAAATTGTATTTTCTAGCTGATTGTTTGTTGTATAGGCATATAACTGTTTTGTATATTAACCTTATTTGTATATTAATCTGCAAATAATATACTTTTTATAATTTCTAATCTTTGTATCATATACTATTCTTTTTGTAAAGCTTTTTGATGCAATATTGTATAAATATTATGATAGTGATAATTTTTGTGAGGCTTTCAAAAAGTTCATGTAAAGTGCATGCTATGCAAATATTATTCATAGATTTCAAGAAATGTTAGCACCAGATCAACAGATATTTTAATTCTGTTTTCCCATAAAGTGCTTTGAAGTGCCTCGTATGTCCCATGCTTCATTACTGAGCGTGATGCACAGGGCAGGTGTTCTATTTCCCTTCCTATTCCTAAATGTAGAGATCCTCAGTTACTGTTAGTCGACTAGTATAAAGAAAAAAACTCTTTGGCAGTTTCTAGTAACATTAAACACAGGCTTACTTCATGAGACTCCTAGGTGTATGCAGAGAAGTAGAGGTCTGAGTCTACTTAAAGACCTAACTGGAAGGTTCATAGCTTATTCATAATTGTAGAACTACTTGGCCGGCGCCGCGGCTCACTAGGCTAATTCTCCGCCTTGCGGCGCCGGCACACCGGGTTCTAGTCCCGGTCAGGGCACCGATCCTGTCCCGGATGCCCCTCTTCCAGGCCAGCTCTCTGCTGTGGCCAGGGAGTGCAGTGGAGGATGGCCCAAGTGCTTGTGTCCTGCACCCCATGGGAGACCAGGAGAAGCACCTGGCTCCTGCCATCGGATCAGCGCGGTGCGCCAGCCGCAGCGCGCCTACTGCGGCGGCCATTGGAGGGTGAACCAATGGCAAAAGGAAGACCTTTCTCTCTGTCTCTCTCTCACTGTCCACTCTGCCTGTCAAAAAAAAAATTGTAGAACTACTTAAAACTACCATTTTTTTTTCAAATTAGAAACAGCACAAAAGATCACTGAGGGAGAATAGATAAACAAAGTATTAAGTCATTGGAACATGGCACAACAAATTTCATTGTCCTGAACAATGCAATTCAATGTTTCTTTTGTATAAGTATATGAAAGATAAATTTCATCTATAGAATCCTAATTTCCATGTGTGTAATTCTGGAATGACCCATAGCCTTAACATGTGAAGATGCCAACTCTGGTCCTCTGGCTACAGTCCTTGAAGAGGAAAGACCCCAAGTGGTGTCAGCTGATGTACATAGGGTGATTTCTGTCCTCTATCTATTTACTGTTGATACTGCTTAAATTTTAAGTTTTTGGTGTTCTGAGGTTTCAGCACAATGTGCCTAGGTGTAGATTATTTTTGCATCCTACTTGAGCTAATTTGTGCTCTCTGAATGTGATAATCCTACATCCATCATCAATTCTAGATTATCCTCAGCTGTCACCTCAGCCACTGCTGCCTAGTGTCTCCTTATGCATCTCCAATAAGATTAACTTTAGATTTCTTATAATTCACTTCAGGTCCCTGAACAATTTGTTTATATTTTCTTCTCTTTATCTTTGGTGTATTCTATATAATTCCTTCAGATGCATCTTGTACTGGCCCAATTCTCTGTTCATTTCTGTGCACTGTCCTATTTAATCTATTCAATAATTTTCTATTTAATTGACTATATTTCATCTCTAGAAATTTTGTTCTATTTCTTTAAGATGTACAAGCTTGCTTTTCTATGGTATCATGTAATAATTTTATTGTGGCTTTTACTTCCTTTATTTATGTAATTAAAAGGCAATAAAATTTCCAAAAGTTATAATACATGGTGCTCATGCCCTCAGAGTATCATTGCCTGAAGTGCTTACTCATTTTTTTTGAAACTCAAGGTCTATCATACAGATGTTTAAGTTTTTAACTAGCTGCTTAATCCAATCTTTTATTTTTAGAACAATACATGCTGTAATAGACACCAATGATATATGCCCATTCACAGAGGTGAAGTACACCTCCAGATTAAATTACTAGAACTAAAATTGCTGAGTCAAAGAGCATAGGCATTCGAAATTCTGATGCATAAAGTCATACTGCCTTTTGTAGATGTGATCCTTGAAACTGGCTACTCCAGTTTGCTGGGTTTGCTTACAATGGTTTGTTTCTCTAGTCAACCCTGCCAACATGATCTTTTCAGACTTTTAGGAAATTTACCAATATGACAAGTAAAAATGATGATTGCTACTTTTTTGGTTTTTTATCTCTGCAAGTGAGATTGACTTTCTGTTCACAAATCTAAAGATATTTGTCCTTTTCTTTAAACAGTCATACATATGATGTATATACATATTCTTGTCCATTTTTTCTCTTTGGTTTTTAGATTTTTACATTGATTTGTTGCAGTTTCTTATGTAATGAAGTAAGTCACCCATTATCTAGAGGATAAACTGTATGATTCATATCTTATAAATATTTAAGATTTTTTTTTTTTTTTTTTGCAGCTGCTTTGAACTTTAGTTGCGAAAACCAGAAGCTTAACAGTATCAAAAGGGCACACAGGGTGGCCTCTTTGACCAGGCCTTGGGCTGCCGCGGCTGCCGGAGGAGTGGGCTCAGTGATTTGGCGCCAGCGGCGGCCGGGCTACCTGCGGCCCCTGCCCTCCGCCCAGCCCCACACCATGGCCACGCCCCCCCACAGCCCTGAACTCAGTCAGTAGCTCAGCAGCGGCGTCTCGGAGATCTGTCACAGGGCCGACCGCTGGTGCGTGTTCCTGGATGGGAACCACTTCACCCCCGGGAGCTGAAGGTCACGACCGAGGACAGCGTGGTGGAGATCTCGGGCAAACACCAAGAGCGACAGGAGCACGGCTACCTCGCCCGCTCTTCCACCCGGAAGTACACGCTGCCCCCAGTGTGGACCCCACGCTGGTCTCCTCCTCCCTATCCCCTGAGGGTGCGCTTCCCGTGGAAGCGCTGCTGCCCAAGCCGGCCACGCAGTCACGGAGATCGCCATCCCTGTCACCTTCGAAGCCCGCGCCCAGATCGGCGCCCAGAAGCCGGGAAGTTGCAGCAGCCTGAGGCCAAGTAGAGCTGCCTCCTGCGTCGCCCAGCCCCCAGAACCTCCCTGTGCGCCCTTTTGACACTGTTAAGCTTCTGCTGTTCACAAATAAAGATCTAAGCAGCTGCAAAAAAAAATTCCTTATGATGCATTGTGTGTTAAAATGTTTACTTCTGTGTATTTAAATATTTCAGTCTTTGAGTCTGTTGGATTTACTGGCACATTTGAAGTGGCTTTATCTCACTGAAACATAGCATTTTATGATTTATTCAAGCTGTGTGTTATTTTACCTGCCTCAACTGTGTGGTTTAAACACCTCCTCCCTCTAGGTGGCTAGCCCATTTCCTTTAACATTTCTTGAAAGCCATCTCAATTAATTTGAAATCCCACAACTATTGTACACCAAATTCTAGTAAACATTTTAGAGACTTTTATTTAAATATGTATTTTCTATTCTAATTCAGCAATACATATTTCAGCATTAGTTCCCATTTTTCCCAAGAATCACTGCTGTGCTTTTTTAATTGTCCTTTTTGAACACTTGAACACTGACTTCAGCTTGTTTAGTTCCTTAAAATCTTCTCATTATGTTAGTGAGTGTGTAATCAGTCCATTCACGGCCATGATGTGATCATTTGAAAAAGTTTTATTAAAAAAAGAGAGCAGACTTCATGTATTTCAGGTACCAGGCTGTTTTGATTGTAACTGTCCTGTAGAATGTCTTAAAATCTGGTCTTGTGATGCCTCTAGGTTTGTTTTTGCTGTTTAAGATTGTGTTTGGTATTTGGTGTCTCTTTGCTTACATATGGATTTTAGCATTACTTTTTTAGATATGAGAAAATGTCCTTTGTATTTTTATTGGAATCTCATTGAATATGTAAACTTCTTTTTGTAGTATGGATATCTTGATGACATTAATTCTTCCATTCCAAGAACATAGGTGGTTTTTTCAATTTTCCTTCTTCTTATATTTCTTTCTTAAAAATTTTATAAATTTCACATCCTTGGTTAAATTTATTCAAAGGTGTATAGATTTGTAGTAGCTGCTCTGAATGGTAGTGATATTTATGTTCTTTCTCAGCTGTGGAATTATTTGTGTATTCAAAGGCAATTGATTTTGAGTGCTGATTTTATATCCTGCAGCTTTACCAAGCTCTCCTATGAGTTCCAATAGTCTCTTAGTGTAATGTTTTTTGTTCCTCTCTATATAGAATGATGTTTCCTGTAATGAGGGATAGTTTGAACTCCTCCTTTCCAACTTGTATCCCTGTGATTTTTATTTCATGCCTAATGGCTCTGGGTAAAATCTCCAGAATTACATTAAATAGCAATTGTGAAAGTAAGCATTATCTGGTTTCAGATTTTAGTGGAAATGATTCCATAATTCTCAAAATCAATATGATGTTGATTGTGGGTTTGTCATAGGTGGCCTTGATTCTCATGAGGTATGTTCTTTCTGTACCCAATTTTCTTAAGGCTTTTATCATGAAAGGATGTTATATTTTATCAAATGCTCACTTTGTATGTATTGAGATAATCACGTGATTTTCATTCTCAACTTGTTAATGTGATGTATCCTATTTATTGATTTGCATATGTTTAATCATCCCATATGTTCCATATAAATGATCTCTCTGATTTGTTGTTGCATTAGATTAGCTAGTATTATATTGAGAATTTTTGCATATATTTTCATCATGAATATTGAAGTATACTTCTCTTTCTCATGTTTTTTACTTGCTTGGGAATTAAGGTGATGCTTCCTTTTTTTCTTTTCACATCCCTGAAGCATTTTAAGTTAGTGTGGCTACATTTTTTCAGCCATGTTGAATCCAATCAGGAGTATGGAATTCTTAAGTAGAAATTTGAACAAATTAGATTTTTACAAATAAAATCATTATGTTTTCTTTTCATGAAGCATCTTCATGTAAAAGCTCAGTTTCTCCTTGATATTTATCTATCTCCTAGAGTGTGGTAGGCTATCACTGAAGTAATTAAAATCATAGTTTATAACTTGTTCTGTGGAGGAAATATGGCTGCAACCAGAGACAAAGAAAGAAAAATGGACCTCCCCTCCCAACACAAACTTTGAATAGTGGCTGCTCACAATTAACTAGTGAAACAGCTACCTAGTGTAACCTTGTCTAGGGAGGGAAGATGTCCTAAGTTCTGCTTCTGTAACTCCATTCACAAATCTGTCCTAATAAATCTGCCCCTGGTATCTCTTTTACAAACATAGAAGATCCCCCAACCATTGAAACTGTGGTCCTAAGTCAGGTAGGCTGCTATTTAACCCTACCAGTGCTATAACAGGTAAAGCATGATGCTTCTGAACCTATAAATATTGTAATAAACTGGGGATTATTGCTCAGTTTTCAGGAAATGATTCCAGCTGAGCCTACTGGCATTATAAACTGCTTGGATTCTCTACTGTCTCTGATGCGTGTTTAAATGAGGGGTGTTTCCCTCCCCAAGTTTCTGTAACAGTACATATTTCAAGTTATGAGAGCTGGGCTTAGTAACCAGAATCATAAATCTCCTCCTTCTGAAGATCCATGTTTCTCTTGAAAAGAGGAAATGAAGTGGGTTGCCACTTCCTTTGAAGATGAAAAATGGTGACCAAAAAGAAATATCATGAAGTCCTTACGTGATTTCCTGATAGAGTCGATAAGATGTATTTCTTCACTGAAAACAACTTTCAGAGGGTTTCTGACTGCAGCAGGCTCAGAAAGCAGCAGCTGCACTGACCCTCTGGTATCACTGACTGTCAGGCATCTGATCCAAATCACCTGATTCAGGATTCCATAGGAACAGTTCACTAACAGCTAAACACTCTCTGAAGAGGAATAAGTAATAACATGTGAAGTGACAAAAAGCACCTACTGCATGAAATAGAATCAAAATAACAAATCTGAGTCTTATGCTAGAAAGATTTTTTATGTCATGGTTCTAAAAAGAAAAAGTTAAAAAAATAAAGTTATAGAAATGATAAATTATTTATGTATTATTGGTAACAATGATTATAACAACTGATGTGCTGAATATCAGAATAAATATAGTAGAAGGATTAATTTACATGAAGGTGGTTTGAATGATCTGCTGAGAAGTCATTTTAAAAGAGTAAATTTTAAAAAATAGCCTCCAAAACTGAAGCTTGCATCAGGAAAAAAAAGTGAATGACTAGATGATATTTCTAGAGCTGGATCAAAGAACTCTGAAGATTCTGTGGCATAAAATGACTTGTTCTATGTTGAAAGCATTCACATGATATCCTCAGTGTCTGGAATATTTGGGATGAGTTAATTTTGTCCTTTACACACCCATATGCTACCCAATCTGGAACTTGGATTTGAACTGGAGCAGATGCAGCAAGATCAGCTTTTTAATCCTCTGCTCACTACTCATCCTGAGTCCAGAGAGTTTTTGATGCTGGCTTACTGCTGCAGAAATGTTTCTACATGCTCCCCCCCCCCCATTCCTTTCCTGTATCTGTGCTCAATTGAGCAGTGATCTGCCTCTTATTATCACCTTAGCTTGTGGTCTTTTCTCATTATGTGTATGCACTTGTATTTATCCCTTCTATTCATCTCCCATATTTATTTCATTGCCTTTCTGGAAAAAGAAAAACACCAAACAGTGATGCAATAAACTATTAGGACTTGATAGTGCTTGTTCATGACACAAGACAGTCTACTGTTACAAAATGAAGGCAACAAATAGAACTGTTTGATTTATATGTCAGCAATTCAGAACTGGTAAAATGCATAACTTCGGAAAACAAAAACTTTGGGGAAAATTTTCTCAACTATATCTGAAAATGAACCATGACATAAAATATTACAGTTGTATAACTCTGGTGATTGTGTTCTCGAATTTACCATGGGAATAATGAAAATTATACAGAAATAAAGAATACAAAACACTGTAGTATACTGTCATAGTACACTGTATATTCCTAGGAAATATGCTAAACTATATGAATTTGCTGTTTGATGGAGATCCTCAGTTTGATTGTAGAGAGACAGAGAGAGAGAGAGAGAGAGAGAGAGAGAGAGAATTTCTTCTGTAGATTCATTCCCCAGGTGGCGGCAATGATTGGCACTGAGCTAATCTAAAGCCAGGAGCCAGGAGCTTCTTCTGGGTCTTCCACATGGATGGTAGGGGGCTCAAGGACTTGGGCCATCTTCTGCTGCTTTCTAAGGCACATTAGCAGACAGCTGGACCAGAAATGGAGCATTCAGACACAAAACAGCACCCACATGTGGTGCCCAAGTCACAAGGAACAGCTTTATGCACTATACCACAATGCTAGCCCTAAGATCCCCATTTTTAACTTTTCCACAAAGCAAATTAACTTCAAAGATTACTTGAGTGTTTAAATAAAAAATACACTTAACAATGTAGCTTAATTTTTTCTTAGACTTTTTAATAAGAATATCATTAATGAAAGTTTGAAGTTATTGATGAAACAGTTTACTGAAAACACCCTAATATTTAAAAAATGCATAAAATCTGCCCATGAATAATTTTATAGTTGTCCACTTGCCATTTCATCTCTTTTCTAAAATATTATAAATATTAAGTGTTT
Organism: Lepus europaeus; assembly: GCF_033115175.1. Taxonomy (NCBI): domain Eukaryota; kingdom Metazoa; phylum Chordata; class Mammalia; order Lagomorpha; family Leporidae; genus Lepus; species Lepus europaeus. The sequence continues at coordinate 9,456,506 of NC_084851.1, forward strand.
TGATGAACTTGAAGTTACCACGCTATAATTAAATGAGCATAAAAATGCAAATCTGTACTTAAATTCTTTGACATTTCTTAACATTAGTGCATCCCATAGTATAAGATTCAACTCTTTCCAATTGTTGACATTTTATATTCAAAAGAGAGAATTGGCTCTCAGAAGAGGTTTTGGCTTTTTAATGAATATAAATTTGTAGAATGGACACCACCGTTTCAGGCTCCAGTGTTCAGAAAGCCTGGAAATTCTAGGCATGCTTACAGAGTCTGGTTTTCCAATTCTCTCAGTTATTAAGTTGATAGTTATACCATGTCAAAAATTGTCAAATGATGAAACTTTGTTATTTTGACAAGGCTAAAAATTCTAGGAGTTTAGTAACTTTGTGAAGATTATTTTTTCTCTAGATATATTGGAAATATGTAGTCTTTTGCATGTATTATATGTTTGAAAGGACTCTGTCTCTCTCTCTCTCTCTCTTTAGTTTCCCAGATAACAGGGCAATACACTCTATTACTTTTGCTATACTCTATTATCTGCACATTAAAGAAATAGTGAAGAATATCAGTATTACTGTTATGACATTGTTTTATGCGATTTATTTGTCATCACAGTAGTTAAAAAACACTCTGAAGGTTTCCCACTATTTCAGATATGCAAAACACTTTATTAACTTATATTTATGTTTTCTTTATCTAGTTTTTAGCTGATTTTAACTCAAGTGTGTATCATACTTCTGCTTTCAAGGAGAACCAATTTCTCTAATTGCTCTACTTTGGATAGCCTCTATAAAAGGGATGCAAATGTTTTGCAGGATTATTTCAGAAGCAAGTGATAAATGAGTATGTAGGAATGGTGTGAAATTTTCTCTTTTGAAAAACTGCTTTCTCTCCGTGAGCTGACCAGCAAAAGGGCAGTGGTCAGAGGCCAGGTTCTCCTGCAGTGTGACACAGCTCTTAGCATGATTCCAACATGTGCTGTTTCTGGAGTGTGAGACTCTCTCTCTGTTCATGATAAGAACATATTTCTTCTGAGGATGACATAGCCAGCATATAGAAAAATGGGCTCTTTTGCCTCATGTGCAAGCTCTCTGTATAAGAAATGCATTTGTAGTATCACTCTCCAGAGCATCTGGATAGGTACAGATTTCACAATTGTTGAGAATAGGAGTTTAAAAATTAATGTACACTTTGAAAAATATAGGTGATATAAAAACATGATATTTGTGCAGCATTAGATTTACATTTTACAAATTAGCTAACAATAATTAAATTTCAAAAAGCAGTCTATGTAGGTTTTAGGCCGGCACTGTGCCTCACTTGGCTAATCCTCCAGCTGTGGCACTGGCACTCTGGGTTCTAGTCCTGGTTGGGGCACCAGGTTCTAGTCCTGGTTCCAGTCCAGCTCTCTGCTGTGGCTCGGGAAGGCAGTGAAGGATACCCCAAGTGCTTGTGCCCTGCACCCCATGGGAGACCAGGGTAAGCACCTGGTTCCTGCCATCGGATCAGTGCGGTGCACCAGCGCCGGCTGAGGTGGCTATTGGTGGGTGAACCAATGGCAAAGGAAGACCTTTCTCTCTGTCTCTCTCTGTCCACTCTGCCTGTGGAAAAAAAAGTAAATGTGGAACTTGTAGTGATGTGTCAAACTAGCATGGATGGAAAGGCAATAACAACTATTGCAAGATCTTAAAATTCTGAATGTGGTGAGAACCCTAAGCAATAAATTAATAATGCAGCATCACACGTGTAATACAATGAATGTATTCATAACAAATACTTTCTCTTGAAATAAAATACAAAGCATAGACAATTACATATAAAAATAAACCATTGTAGATTTTAGGTTTTGGTTTTCCCAAACAAATCTTTTATTCAAGGAATACGAGTTTCAGGCATTTCATAAGTACCACTTTAGGATATAGTGATTCTTCCCACCACACCTGCCCTCCCACCCACACTCCCACCCCTCCTCCTCCACCCTTTCCCATTCCCAGTCCCATTATCCACTAAGATTCATTTTCAATTTAAGGTGTTTTTAGAGCTTTGTCCTCCTGTATGCCTGTTTTTGAATGTGAATCACATATAAGACTAATCTAAGACTACTTTAACCATACTGCCTGTTGCCCCACTCCATATTTTACTTCCTTTTTTAAAAATTATTAATATATCCAACTAAATTCTTGTGCATCTTTGATTTATATTCTGAACATTTATGGATTTTGACAATAAATTTTTGATGTACTTTTGTTTTAGACCCAGAATGGAGAGTTTAGAACAATGTGAGAGTAGATAGAAGTTCAGATCACTCTTCTGCTTTTCAGTTTTATCTTATTTGACTACCAATAAATAAAGCATTTCTTCTAAAATGTTTTTAATGAGTATTAGAAATCATGATTCAAACTATTTGCTAGTTAAATAACTTTATTTACCCACCTTGCAGAAATGAATGCGTATGTAATATTTTCATATACGGTTGGTTAATAGAGTGTAATGTCATTCAAAAAGCTTAGTGACACCATTTTGCCCTCATTTAAAAAATGAAATGCATAAAAAGTAAAGATAATTGTGTGAGTATGGATTGTCCATGTAAACATCTGTAAAGTTTATCATTTGAAATCCAAATGAGTGGGATTTTCTCATTGGGAGTGCTTTGACATGTATTTTTCCCCCACTTTGTATGACAAACCAGTGTACATCTTGCAGATTCCCTTGTCTTATGTTGTCAAATGAGGTCTGGGTTAGAATAGCACTTTTCTACATAGGATTCCAGATTTTAAGTGTATATGAAAGTGCTTATGGGGATCCATGTGCTTGGGTCAGAATTTGAAAAAAAAAAAACTTAATTAGAATAGGGCATGCAACTAAAATGTTAACATCATTGATATTAGCAGTACTGATAAGTATTTTGAGTCTTTTTGTTCCTTATTTTATTCTTATTGTCTTTTTGATGTTTTGAAAATTTACAGCATGAAACAGTAAGACACTACAGACTGCTGCAGATGGAAGTTTATATATTGTTTATTTTACAATAAATCTCATGTCTGCAAACAGTGCTGGTATTTCTTTTGCTTTTTTTGTCAGGAGGAGTGGACAGTGAGAGAGAGACAGAGAGAAAGGTCTTCCTTTTGCCATTGGTTCACCCTCCAATGGCCGCCATGGTAGGTGCACTGCGCTGATCCGATGGCAGGAGCCAGGTGCTTATCCTGGTCTCCAATGGGGTGCAGGGCCCAAGCACTTGGGCCATCCTCCACTGCACTCCCTGGCCACAGCAGAGAGCTGGCCTGGAAGAGGGGCAACTGGGACAGGATCAGTGCCCCAACCAGGACTAGAACCCAGTGTGCTGGTGCCGCAAGGCGGAGGATTAGCCTAGTGAGCCGTGGCGCCGGCCCTTTGCTTTGTTTTTAAGTATAAATTTCACAAGGAGGTAACATCTGCCAATGGATGCACCTCAGTATAGACAGCAATCCAATTAGTAAAGTTGGGCACTCTGGGTTTATGTGTAAACAGTGCCAGATATCTAATAGAGAATAAATGATAAAAATCTTAAAGATTTTATTTATTGTATTTGAGAGGTAGAGTTACAGACAGTGAGAGGGAAAGGCAGAGAGAAAGGTCTCCCTTCCATTGGTTCACTCCACAAATGGCCGCAATGTCCAGAGCTGTGCACATCAGAAGCCAGGAGCCAGGCACTTCTTCCTGCTTTCCCATATGGGTGCGGGGACCCAAGGACTTGGGCTATCTTCTACTGCTTCCCCAGGCTGTAGCAGAGTTGGACTGGAAGAGGGGCAGCCAGGACTAGAACCAACACCCATATGAGATGCCATGCCACAGGTGGATGATTAACCTACTGCACCACAGCACCAGCCCTGGAATGATCAAACCCTTTAACTTCCACTCAGTTAAGTTTCTGATTTAAATTTCCCAAATTTGGATTGGCAATGTGGTATGATGATAAAGCTGCAACCTGTGGTGGTGCCAGCATCACACAGGGATGCTAGTTTGAATCCCAGCTGCTCCACTTTTGATACAGCTCCCTGCTAATTCACCTGGGAAAGCTGCTCCAAATACTTGGACACCTGCATTTACGTGGGAGACCTAAAAGAAGCTGCTGGCTCCTGGCATAAGATTGGCCTGTCTCAGGCCATTAAGGGGAGTGAACCAGGGCATGGAAGATATTCTCTCTCTCTCTCACTCAACTCTGCCTTTCAGATAAAAAAATCTTTAAAAACAAAAATGTACACAATTTAACAACTGCAGATGTGATAGTTTAATTCTTTTTAGTAAAATGTACAAACATAGAAAAAGTAAGCTAAGAATTGCTTTGAATACTAGGTGATAAAAAAGCATCATGGGATTCCCAGAAGATTGCATAACTTATATGCACAAGGGCACATTGGACTATCTCATATGGGATGCTAGCACTGCAGGTGCCCCAGAAAGCATTATTATAATAATTTTTTTGCCACAGTATCTTGGCTTTCCATGCCTGAAATACTCTCATGGGCTTTTTAGCCAGATTTGAATGCCTTAAGGGCTGATTCTGAGGCCAGAGTGCTCTTTAGGATATCTGCCATTCTGAGTCTGCTGTCTATCCTGCTTCCAATGTAGTATCGCTCTCTCCTTTTTAATTCTATCAGTTAGTATTAGCAGACACTAGTTTTGTTTGTGTGATCCCTTTGACTCTTAATCCTAGATAAACATTAGAGATTAATGCAAACATTTGTTTCTGTACCAGTACCATGCTGTTTGATTATAAATGCCCTATAATATGTCTTGAAATCTTGTATTGTGATGCCTCTGGCTTTGTTTTTGTTGTACAAGATTGCTTTAGCTATTTGAGGTCTCCTGTACCTCCATATGAATTTCAACATCATTTTTTTCCAGGTCTGAGTAGAATGTCTTTGGTATTTTGATTGGTATCACATTGAATCTATAAATTGCTTTTGGGAGAATGGACATTTTGATGATATTGATTCTTCTTTTTCTATTAAACTTTTATTTAATGAATATAAATTTCCAAAGTATAGCTTATGGGTTACAATGGCTTCCCCCCTCCCATAACTTCCTTCCCACCCGCAACCCTCCCCTTTCCCGCTCCCTTTCCCCTTCCATTCATGTAAAGATTCATTTTCAATTCTCTTTATATACAGAAGATCGGTTTAGTATATATTAGGTAAAGATTTCAACATTTTGCCCATATAGCAACATAAAGTGAAAAAACTACCATTGGATTACTAATTATAGCATTAAATAGCAATGTACAGCACATTAAAGACAGAGATCCTACATAATTTTTTTTCAAATTAATTAATTTTCTATGCCATTTCCTTTTTAACTCCAGGTTGTTTTTTTTTTTCATTTCCAATTCTCTTTATATTCAGAAGATCAATTCAGTATTCTTCCAATCCATGATCAGAGAAAATTTTCCATTTTTCTACTTCTTTCTTTAAGATTTTGTAATTCTCATCATAGAGATCTTTGACATCCTTGGATAAGTTTATTCCATGGTATTTGATTATTTTGTAGCTACTGTGAATGGACTTGAACTTAGAAGTTCTTCTTCAGCCATGGCATTGCCTGTGTATACAAAGGCTCTTGATTTCTGTGCATCGACTTTATATTCTGCTACTTTGACAAACTCTTCTATGAATTCCAATTGACTCTTAGTGGAATTCTGTGGATTCCCTAAAGAATCATATCATCTGCAAATAGGGATAGTTTACTTCTTCCTTCCCAATTGTACCCCTTTAATTTTTTTTCTTGCTTAATGGCTCTAAAACTTCCAGTATTAATTTGAATAGCAATGGTGAGAGTGGGCATCCCTGTCTGGTACCACATCTCAGTGGAAATGCTTCCAACTTTTACAAATTCAGTAGAGCTCTGGCTATGGGTTTTTCATAAATTGCCTTGATTGTATTGATGAATGTTCTTTCTATACCCAATTTTCTTAGAGTTTTCATCATGAAAGAGTGTTGTATTTTATCAAATGCTTTCTCTGCATCTATTGAGATAATCATATGGTTTTTCTTCTGCAGTTTGTTAATGTGGTGTATCACATTGATTGATTTGCAAACGTTGAACCACCCCAGCATACCAGGGATAAATCCCACTTGGTCTGGGTGGATGATCTTTCTGATGTGTTGTTGCGTTCTATTGGCCAGAATTTTATTGAAGATTTTTGTGTCTGTTCATCAGGGAAATTGATCTGTAATAATCTTTCTTTGCTACATCTTTTTCAGGTTTAAGAATTAAGGTGATGCTGGCTTCATAGAAAGAATTTCGGAGGATTCTCTCTTTTTTCAATTGTTCTGAATAGTTTCAGTAGAACTGAAGTCAGTTCTTCTTTAAATGTCTGGTAGAATTCAACAGTGAATCCATCTGGTCCTGGGCTTTTCTTTGTTGGGAGGGACTTTATTACTGATTCAATTTCTGACCCGGTTATGTGTCTGTTTAGGTTTTCTATGTTTTTATGGTTCAATTTATGTAGTTTGTATGTTTCCAGTAATATTTCCATTTCTGATAGATTTCCCTGTTTGTAATAATTTCTGATGATTCTTATTTCTGTGGTGTCTGTTGTTACATTCCCATTTTCATCTCTGATTTTACTGATTTGGGTCTTTTCACAGGGAATGGGTATGTGCATCCAGTCAGCTACACCACCCCAGTGACTTCTGGCCCTGGGATGTTCAGAGGAAGATAGGACTGGTGAAAGAAGGTGCAGGGCTGGGGAAGTACAGGAGCAAACTGGAGAGTAGAGTCTTCCTCACCAAGATAGATCCCAAAGTGAGGGCAAAGGGTCCATTGTAATCCTTAACTGGCTAGTGTTGCACAGTTGGAAATGGTCCCCAGTGTAATTTCTTGCAGGGTCCACAGTCAGGCATTCTTGGCCATCTGCCTGGTGCCCAGGTTCCCATGAGTACGGAGATCAGTTAGAGCCAGGGAGTCCAGAGGTCTGAGTTGGACAAGCCAACAACATAATGAGCCTTAATTTCTTCACCTGTGAAATGGGTCAGGATAGCCAACAAAGTCCCTGGGAAGTCATTTTGCTTCTGATCCACCTGCCTACCCATCTCCCCTCTCCATCCCTTTCCACATGGGCACTGACCCTTCAAGCCCACAACTCACTTTCCAGCTCACTAATAGCTCAGACTCATTGCAGCCCAGTTGCTCTCAAAGTTAGAAATTATTGAAAGCAAGGTCATAATTATTTTAAAATAAACACCAACCACAAACATGAGGTATCAGCTATATGTATATATTTTACCCCACCTCTTAGGTCCTAAACATCTTCATTACTGTTTCTCAAAGGCTCAGTTAAGATTCATGAGGGGCCAGCACCATGGCTCGATAGGCTAACCCTCCACCTGTGGCACCAGCACACAGGGTTCTAGTCCTGGTCAGGGTGCCAGATTCTGTCCTGGTTGCTCCTGTTCCAGTCCAGTTCTCTGCTGTGGCCCCAGAGTGCAGTGGAGGATGGCCCAAGTACTTGGGCCCTGCACCTGCATGGGAGACCAGGAGAAGCACCTGGCTCTTGGCTTCGGAACAGTGCAGTGCCAGCCATGGCAGCCATTTGGGGAGTGAACCAACGGAAGGAAGACCTTTCTCTCTCTCACTGTCTAACTTGATCTGTCAAATAAATTTTTAAAAAGTGAAAATAACTTTAAAGGAAGCATCCTAGAATCTAGAACTACATTTTATAAAATTTCTAAAGCCAAAGGATAATTTATATTTTATAAATTATATTAAAAAGTAGATATGATGGCATTTGGTGAAAACATTAATTGCAACTAAATTGAAGTGAATGTAAAACCATAAAAAACAGTGAATGCATAAAAAGCAGCATTATACCTCCTGGAATAGTTTTATGATAAAGTGTAAAGGATAATATTGCAAATTTTCATTGATAACTTTGGAGTCATAAAAATCAAAGAAGGCAAACATTATTTTAGACAGATAAGAAATTTACAAAATTTGTGTAGGCTGATGACATCACAATGAAAATGGAAACCAAGATTGCCACTGGTCCACAATATCACTATCGTTTTACTAAGATGTTATTGATACACAGGTTACAGGAATAGATGCAAAAACAAAACAATAATAAAAAGGATGTACATGTTATGAATCAGATACAATGTGATTACTGCAAGAACCAAGAAGTGATTTTGAAAGGAACAATGGTAGTACTAGAAGCAGACATGGGGAGTTTTCTGATAAGTATGCACATTAATATTGGAAAATATGAAAACATCTCAAAAACATAAAACAAAATACATACCGGATTTTACAACATATAAAGAATAAATTTAAATGTCTAGGGTTATACTATAGAAACTTTAAAATCAAAGGCAAAATTAGAGTTCCGTGAACATCCAGAAAGAGTTATCTGGATAGAGTGAATGAACACAGTAGACTAACATCTCCATGAAGCTGTGCAAATGGGAGTTTCCAGGAAACCTACAAGATTTTTATCTGATAATTTCACAATCAGAATGCTAGCAAAGCAATTCACAGTTTCATGGCTCTGGGTTGGCTTAGATTAAGATATTGCATATATGCACTAGTAATAGATATAATATCAACAAAGTGAGGATTTGAAAGGATATGCAGTTATGAAAAACTCTTGTTATTACTGTGAGAAAAAAGTTAATAATTGGGAGGGGAAATAATGAAAAGAGTAGATACAAGCAAATTGTCTGAAAACCACACAATTACAAATACATTGCAAATGAATATAAAAGGGGCTAGCACCATGGCTCACTTGGTTAGTCCTCTGCTTGTGGTGCTGGCATCCCATATGGACACTGGGTTCTAGTCTCGGTTGCTCCTCTTCTAGTCCAGCTATCTGCAGGAAGGCAGTGGAGGATGGCCCAAGTGCTTGGGTTGCTACACCTGCATAGGAGACCAGGAAGAAGCACCTGGCTCCTGGATTCAGAAAGGTGCAGTGCCGGCCATAGCAGCCATTTGGGGAATGAACCAGTGTAGGGAAGACATTTCCCCCTTCTCTCTCTCTCATTGTCAATAACTCTGTCAAATAAATTTTTAAAAATTTATTAAAAACAAATAAATATAAATGAAAAAAAATTCTAGAGTTTTAGCAAATAAAGGTCATGCCCCCTATTACAAAGTTAAAGATGTTTGGGATTCCTTTTTCCCATATTGGAGTACCTGGCTTTAGTATGATCCATTCAGATAATGATCAACCTTACTGCTAATATACCTTGGAGGCACTAAGTACTTCATTTCCTGCCATCCATATGGGAGACTACATAGAGTTCTGGTTACTGGCTTTGGACTGTCTCAGTACCAGTAGTTATGGAACTTAGGTGGGCAAACAAGTGGATGGAATATTTCTCTCTATATATTCTAATCTCTCATTTTTACACTCTGCCCTTAAAAATCTTTTTTATATATATTTTATTACTTATAACAGCTCAGGGAAACCATTTGGAATTTGTCTTCTTTTGTATTTGTTTATTTCAACATTATAATGGTTTTCAGTTGCATTAATTTTCTTGCAAAAGACAAGATGTCATTCTTTTTATGGCTGAGTAATATTCCAACACATAAATATTAACAGAGTACAAAAATATAATGTATATGAGCAAAATTGATATTTTGAGAATTTATTCTTTTTACAGACTTTGTCTCTACCATTGTGGAACAGTTTTGGTTTTTTGGTTTTTTTTGTTGTTGTTTTTTGTCTTATTATCTGTTGAATTCTTTACTTAATGGGGGGTTAATGTAACTAGTATAAACTAAAAATATGTCATTGTAAAGTTAAAATAAAGAATAAGAAACGGGCCGGTGCTGTAGCCCACTAAGCTAATCCTCCTCCTGTAGCACCAGCACTCTGGGTAATAGTCCCAGTTGGGGCTCTGGTTCTGTCCCAGTTGCTCCTCTTCCAGTCCCACTCTGCTGTGGCCTAGGAGTGCAGTGGAGGATGGCCCAAGTGCTTGGGCCCTGCACCCACATGGGAGACCAAGAGGAAGCGCCTGCCTCCTGGCTTTGGATTGGCACAGCACACCTGCCATAGCAGCCACTTGGGGGGTGAACCAACGGAAGGAGGACGTTTCTCCCTGTCTCTCTCTCTCACTGTCTAACTCTGCCTGTCAAAAAAAAAAGAGAATAAGAAATGAAAAAGGAAGGAGGTTGAGAATGTGGGCAGGAGGGAGGGTTAAGGTGGGAAATATCACTATGCTCTTAAATAGTCATTTGTCCACCTTATATAAGTAAATATAATAATAAGCTAAAAAAGATGAATAACATAGATATTTTAAAAATTTGTTTCCATTATCCAGAACTGTCACACAATTTCAAAATTAAAAGGTAAACAAATTCTCATAAAATGCATCAGCAAAATCTGCAACATATGTTATCCGGAAAGAGTGAATGATCAGGTCTTGTCTAAATTTTATCTGGACAATTGCATTCATAAAATTTACAAAGGTAAGGTTACATAATTTCAGGGGGGTTATGACATATTATAAAGAAAAAGCCAACAGTTGTTTGGCAGCATCACAATACCAGGATTAGCTTAAACTAGATATTATGATGCACAAAAGTGGTTATAATTTCAAAGGCAGAAACAAAATGGTAAGTGGATGAAATTGTTTATATACATATTGTGATTACTGTGAAAAAATAAGAGGCTTGTTAAAAGCAACAGATGAGTAACAAGCCAGTTTCAGATAAACTGCTGAAAAATAGTCATTTATAACTACATTATATATAGGAAACGTAAATCAATGATATATTATGAAATCAAGGACATTGATGAAATAAAAACATTCATAATTACTGAGGAGAAATTAATAATTTGGGGGATTCATAATTGAAAGAAAAGGATATATAAGAGATGTTAGTGTGAAATAGGCCAATAAAACTATACTTTAAAATTAAAACAAAAAAATTGAGGAAAACTAAACCAAAGATCATATGACTTACCAAAATGATATTAAAGAAGAATATATCTAGAATTATTATGTTGAAATTTTCAAAAATCAAAGATAAATGAAAATTCTCAAAAACTCAGAAAAAATTTAAAGATTATTACGCAGAAAGAATGACCAGATGAGCCTTAGATGTCTGAAAATATTTTGATGGTGTTGATGAACTCATAATTAAAGTAACCAACAAGATGGTCATACATTCACAGTGTTAGTACTGGCCCACCATGCAGTATAAAAGAGATATATAAGTACTTGTTATAAATTCAAATACAAAACTAAGGAATAAATATAGATGTATAATAAAATACATTGTGATTACAATGAGAAAACTGATTACCTCTAATAAAATATTGACATGTAGATTTAAAAGAAAACTTGGTTATTATAATTACAATAAAACAATAATAAACATTTACCATGAAATGTAAATAAAACAACCAGCTGCTGGAATAAAAAGATAACTATATCTAGAGACAATCTATTGACACTCTAAAAAATGTCAAAGGAAATCTCATAGTTTCAGAAATATTCACAATTGCTGAGAAATATGATACCCTAAAAAGGGGTAATGACCATATTTACCTAAAATATATTTGAAAACTCTGCATGAATGTTCCCAGAATTTACACAACTTTGTGCCAATTAACAATTCATAATGAAAAGTGAAGCAAGATGGCCTGAGGTTAACATACCCACATTTGCATAGAAACAATTTTAGGAGATGACAGTTAAAAACTCAAGCACAAAAATATTAAATAAGGAAGTAGATGTTATGAAATCAAAAATACAATGAGAAACAATGGATAATTTGACAAAATTAATAGAGCAATAAGTAGTTATAAGGGAACTGGCTGGAAACAATATAACTACAATTGCCTTATAAGGGAAAATGAAGGAAAATTTTTCTATGAAATGTTAAATCAAAGATGAAACCTGTTAATATAATAATCTTAAAGAAGCCAGTATCTGGATCTATTCTGCAGAAACTTTCATTCATTGATGGCAAATATAGTCTCCTAGAAATTCAGATAAGTTAAAATGTATTATATAGAATGTGTGAAATATCAGGCAGGCCTATGATGCCTCGGGGATATAAGTACATGTTGGTTGTCAGAACATAAAGAAATTCGATAGAATGCATGACCTCATAGTAAAAACTCAGTCAATTTGGCCATAGGTTTAAATAGTACCACTGACTTTATTATAGGATGTGATGGTAATCTAAAAGATAAGACAAAAAATAAGAAATGGATACTTATGAAGTAAACATATTGTGGTTAACTGAGTAGAAACGACTAGCTCAGTGGAGGAAATAGACTGAAAAAGAGACATAAGCTACATGGGTGAAAAATAGACCAATGAAATTCATTAAGAAGGGAAATTTAAAAACAACACTTACAACTACTTTAACTTTAGAAATTAAAGGAATATTTAGAATCCCATATATATCCATAAAAGGTAAGCAACATATTTCCTGGCCTGATAGTGAGGCCATATGGGGACTAAAACAGCAGATGGAAGATCTATTTCTCTCTGTGTCCTTTCTCCATAACTCTGCCTTAGAAATAAATCAAATAAATTTATTTTAAAATTATAGCCAGTTCCAAGATTAATATTTGGGGCAATGGTTGCTCCATTTCCTTTTGAAGTTCAGTGATGATGACAATAGATTGTGGGCCCAGATTCGCAGCATCTATTCAGTGGACTTCAAGAGAACTGGAGGAGATTCATGGAAGGTCGTATTTGCAGAACCATCTCTAGCATGATAGCATTGATTTTGTGGGAGATAAAGACAATGAATTCTTTAAGGATATGTGAACCAGATAAATTAGAACTATAATAGGAATAAAAAGGCCCCATGAGATTCCAAATTAACTATTTAAGTGCCTATAACAGAGTCCTCCACCTAGTGTCATAATTGAGACTTTTGTTCAAATAAATATACACCTTAATGAGTTTTAAGATTTTTGAGCTGGTTTCTACCTTTTGAGAGTTATTTATCCAAAAGCAACACATTTTCTTGAACAAGGCAAAAGTACCTCACCTGCCTTAGCTTATAGTGTTGAGGGCACATCAATTTTTTTTCAGATTTATTAATTAATTTATTTGAATGTTGGAGTTACACACAGAGAGAAGGAGAGGCAGAAGCAGAGAGAGAAAGAGAGAGAGAAAGGTCTTTCATCTGCTGCTTCACTCCCCAATTGGCTGCAACGGCCAGAGCTGTGCCGATCCAAAGCCAGGAGCCAGGAGCTTCTTCCAGGTCTTCACATGGTTGCAGGGCCCCAAGGGCTTGGGCCATCTTCTACTGCTTTCCCAGACCACAGCAGAGAGCAGAATTGGAAGTGGAGCAGACGGGACTCAAACTGGCAGAGGGCACAGCAATTTTACCAAACTACCTTTACCAGTGATTTGAGACTTTTTTGTGGTGCCTTGATTTCCTTGACCATAATCTCCTAGGATGCCTAGAATTCTAAGAAGAAATGTCAGCCAGAAATATCCTTGAAGCATTTCTCTTTTTGAGTTTATATTGATACTATAATATCCTTGCTTTAAAATTAAGTAGAATAAATTATTTTGGATTTATGTTTTTGCCACTTATATGTATTTATTTGTAAATTAAATTGACAAATTTCATTTTAGAACTTTTAGAAGTATTTAATAGTATTGTAGAATTATTTTGCAAAATAAATCCTTTGCTTGAAAGTTAATAAATTCTATAAACTTATAAATTTATACTCAGAAAAATTATAATATTATATATAAGATTTTATGTGAATGACTTTTTCATTTTTATTTTGTCTTTGAATTATTATCTATGTATATCATCATTCTCTAATTTTATGCCATCTCTAGGACAAGACCAATCATTTTTTCCAAAATTATTTGAAATGCAGTGGCACAAAGGGAGAGATACATACACACACACCTACAGAGAGAGAGAGCGAGAGAGAGAAAGAGAGAGAGATTTCATCAACTGGTTCAGCACACAAATGAATGCAATGACTGACTCAGTCAGACTAATTCCAGGAGCCTGGGAACACATCTGGGCCTCCTCTGTAGGTGTCAGTAGTCCAAGCATTTTGGTCATCTTCTTCTTCCCTCATTACCAGGGAGCTTGATTGGAAACAGGTCTGACAGAACTGGAACATGTACTCTGATATGGACTATTGGCAATGCAAATGACAGCTTAGTCCACAGTGCCAAAAGGCAAGTCTGGCATATTTTTCTTTTAATTCTTTCTACTGAGTTCTTTTCTTTTTAAATAGTAAGCCAATTTCATGTATTTCATATATACAGATATAGGAACATAGCAATACTTCTCACCCTCCCCACCCTCCTCCATGCTCCCTCCATTCTTCCTCCTCTCTTTTTTATTGGTTTAATTTTAACTGTGAGATTGACAATGACCTGTCCATTCTAGAAATTGTCTAGCTAATTTTCTATTCATAAACTTTCATATGCACATAGAATCTGTTTACATGCTCATTTTCAGATGACCTTTGCTTACTTTTGAGGAATTTTGATGTAACTAAGATTTTTTTTTGAAATCTCACAACTTGCAATTTTCAATACAAGTATCTTTATTTTAAGTTTAATATTTACCAGGAATGATGCTATATGAGAGTTAGAGTGGTTTTGCTTATATTCTTTGTGTGTGTCAATTTGATCAATAATTCTAAACATTCCCCATATAATTGTTTCTCAGTGTTGTTGCTCTTACCATTTTTACCCAGTTGTACTCACAGACTCACAGAAATACCAGGATCATTTTATATTGTTATGTGCATTCTATTTTTAATTCTAATTAGCCTCTCACTTTGTTGCATTCCAATGTAAATAAAAAACTTTTGCAAAACATGATTAGGTTATTTTACCATTTTCATTCTTGTTAATAATGTCAATAAAAATCTGTAAATGAACTAATGAAGTTTTGGTTACACATTTTCTGAAAGTTGGATATAGGATTCATTCATACTTTCAATGATATACGTTCTTATTTCATTTTTTTATTTGTAGACACCAAATTGAAATTGGTATTTAGTTTTTCTTTTTTTTATTAAGATTTATTTATTTATTTGAAAGTCAGATTTACATAGAGAGGAGAGGTGCAGAGGCAGAGAGAAAGAGAGAGAGAGAAAGAAAGAGAGAGGTCTTCCTTCTTTTCCATCTGCTGGTTCACTCCTTAATTGGCCATCACACCTGGAAAAATTAGTATTGCATTTTTCAATATATTAAATTTATTTATTTTTGGCATAAATTTATTTATTTGTTTATTTTTAATACATTAAATTTATACACTGATATGTTTAATTTATTCTAGCAAGTTGCAAGAATGGTTCTCAATTTATGTTCCTACAGCTTTTTATGCTTTGTAAATGAAATTTTAGGGGGTTTTAAAAAAATATTTCCTTTATTTGTTTGGAATTCTTGGACACATCTGTAGACATTTCTCTGTTACTTATAACAATAACAATATAATATTTAATATATCTGAATCATTCTAGTTTGTGTTTGAGTTAATTTTCATGTATGACATGAATAATGAATAATCTGTCTTATTCCAATTCTGGCAGAGGGGACTTGGGCTGATTTTCATCTGTGATTTTATATGAGATTATCAATGACATGGTAACTATGGATGCTATGCATATTATCTTCTCATTCATCACTTTGCAGAAGTCACTAGGTCCTACTGTCATAATGTATGTTGCAGCATCACATATATACCATATTTACACACTATATATTATTTATTATTTATATTATATATTATGTATATATTACATATTTATCCTAGCCATGCAAACACATGAATCTGTCATTTTCATTTTCATGAAATTGCTCAATTTCCACAAGATACACTATCAACTTCCATGTACTTTGTTTCTCAGAACTGTGCTTGAGCAGTCTCATGTCCTGTTTCTAATTTCTTATTTTTTTTCTTTGAAGCTTTAAAAGCTAACTTTTGGAATTTTCCAAATGGTAAATTCAGACCTTTTTAGATTATGAGTATTATTTTAAGCTGTGTGATGCTTTCCTTATCTCAGGTCTTCTAATCTTTCTGTATTTTTTAATGTAAATTTGTACTTATTTTTCCCATGTCTTCTAAATATGCTTAGATTTAATTTTAATTACTACAGTATCGTTCTTTTCTATTTCCAGAAATCATAATATATTGTGCATTATAATTCAACACATTACTGTGACTTTCATTTTATTTTTGAATTTATTCTAATAACCATCCTTTTTTATATTTATTAACAGCATGGCTTATGCCAATCTTAGGACAAGTTACCTGTGGCCACGTTGGTGTACTTTATCTTTCTAATGTTATCAACTTTCTCTATATTCTGCCACTTATATTATAGTCTTCAAGATCAACATTGCATAGAGTCATCTAGCATCATTGTCATGTTTCTCCTTTGCAGGTCACATAGATGTTATGATTGTGGACTCTTGGATCTCTACATTGACCTTTGATTTTGGAAGCTATATAACAAGTTTTATTTGTGTTATATTTCAAATATATTCTGTTAATGTACTTAAAATATTTTTTTTATTTAAGCTGTCGGCTAACTGTATTTTCTTTTGTAATTCCATGAGTAAGTCTCTTTATCACAAAATGCATGAATACTTTGTCACTTATGCTCTTGCTACAAGAGTATTCACTTCCACTCAATATCAAAATGCATGTATAGTCCTGAAAATACTTGTCTTCCTAGTCAGCATGCTTATGTTGAAGTTATAAAATTTCCCATATTCCTTTCAGTTGTCTAACTCCTTCCATGATTGCTGCTTTGGAAAATTGTGCAACAATGGAGATTTTGAGATGTTCAATTTAGTGCATTCTCTCTCTCTCTCTCTCTCTCTCTCTCTCTCTCTCTCTCTGTCTCTCTGTCTCTCTCTCTATATATATATATATGTATATATACATACATACACATATATATACATATATACATACACATATACATATATATACATATATTTTTATATTTATATGCTATATACATACTATATAATATATACATATATACAAGCATTTATATGTGTATAATATATGTATATTACTATACATATATATTTATATATGCATAATATGCACTTTACACATTTTGAAGATTTATTTATTTGAAAGATTGAGTTACAGAGAAGAAGAGAGAGAGAGAGAGAGAGAGAGAGTCTTCCATCTGCCCGTTCACTTCCTAGTTGGCATTTATGGCCATAGAGCCAGGAACTTCTTCCAGGTCTCCCACGCGTGTGCAGGGACCCAAGGCTTTGGGCCATCTTGTATTGCTTTCTTAGGCCATAGCAGAGAGCTAGATTGGAAGTGGAGCAGCCAAGATTCAAATGAGCAGTTGCTTTACCTGCTATGCCACAGTGCAGGCCCATTATACTTTCGAGGACACATATTTGCTTCAAAGGTTGCTTTATTTTCAGATACTCTAAATTGGTCATTCGTTTTAAAGTGCCCATACCTTAAATTGAGGTGCTCTTACCTTAGCTTCAAGATTAGTTATTTAAACTGGATAAGACTTTCTGGATTTAAGCACGTGCAATTTTTTGCATTTTTCAATATAGGTTTATGACTATTTTTACCTCTATCCATTACCTCTGCTTGTGACCCTATTTCTGCTTCTAATAAATTTTCCATTAGTAGACCAAACAGTCACAATACAATGAATATTTTTTATGTTGTATTTGAGTTTGCTATTTCCATCTGAGTACGTGGAAAATAATCTAATTCATGCCAATTCTAGCACACAAAATTTCAGACTACTTTGCCTTGACTGATTGTTGTTAAAGTATCATCTGTGTTGATTCTGGAAATGTCCAAGCAAATTTTATGTTCATAGTATCCAAGCACATTCTAGAGCTAATTCTTAGAATTAATGTATTTTAATGTCATGGAATTTGAATTCAACTTTTCACTTTGGAAATTGAGGTTAATTTTGTTTGATCTTTGAATAATGTCAGTTGTTTTTCTTGTGGATTTGCCTTTCTTTTTACAATGACATACTTTGAGTTTATTTTATAATCATAAGCTTAACCATAGGCCAATCCCAGCCATGTGAATGTCATTGTGAGATCATCATCACTCCCAACATTCTATAGGTGTCCTGGAAACTTTCTGGTACACAGTGTCTCAGAGTCATCTTAATCAGAGGTTATCATTCTCTCTCCTCAAGGTAATGCACACAAGTACATATATTTGTAAAAATAATATACATAAAGCCATATGTGTGTATTTCTTAATTTTTATAGTAATCTGAATCATAGTTTTTTTGATGATTCAAATTTTCTTCTAGATCTAGATACTGGTACATGTTATGACAATTTGACAATTATGTAAGGGAAAGGATTTTGACCTGGTTTTTAATCCTACAATTTAATTTCTGGTTTATCTAATTTTAGAGATTGTTAGGTGAACACAAGCAGGGTATGAGCTACAATATGATGTTTCATATGTTTTATTTACATTACTGTAATGACACGGGATTGCATTATTATGGGACTCTGAACTACACCATTCCAATGAAAAGTAAGTTATACAAATTTTGAATGTGTAGCTCTAGATATAAATATATTCACTTTTATGTTTTCTGGTTATTGGCATAGTTTTGTTTTATTTGCATACTTTTTTCTTATTTTCTATTTTTAATTTATATACAATGGGTTATTATTTACAAAAATCCCTTATATGTGCTTGTCACATTTTTAATTGTTATTTTCAAGTAACTGAATTCACAGTAATGCAATTATAATTTATATTGTAACAAGTATACCTCTTTTGCATATTTTGTTTTATCTTTGAGATTATTCTTCTCACCTGTGTATATGAAAAGTAACCCAATGGAAGCCTATCCTAGGACTAAACCTATTAGTATGTTGCTTGGCTTCTAACATTGAAAGGCTATCAGCTTACTCAAAATTTTGTTAGTTTTCTTAGCCAGTTTTATTTTTATGGTTCATCAAAAGCACTTCTTTTTTTATTAAATTTTTATTTAATGAATATAAATTTCCAAAGTATAGCTTATGGGTTACAATGGCTTCCCCCCTCCCATAACTTCCCTCCCGCCCACAACACTCCCCTTTCCCACTCCCTTTCCCCTTCCATTCATGTAAAGATTCATTTTCTTTTTTTTTTCATTTTCAATTCTATTTATATACAGACGATCAATTTAGTATAAATACTTCAACAGTTTGCACCCACATAGAAACACAAAGTGAAACATACTGTTTGAGTACTAGTTATAGCATTAAATCAAAATGTACAGTACATTAAGGACAGAGATCCCACATCAGGAGCAAGCGCACAGTGGCTCCTGTTGTTGACCCAACAAATTGACACTCTAGTTTATGGCGCCAGTAACCACCCTAGGCTGTTGTCATGAGTTGCCAAGGCTATGGAAGCCTTCCAAGTTCCCCGACTCTGATCATATTTAGACAAGGTCATAAAAGACAGGTTGAGGATAGTAACCAATGATCCTAAGAGTGGCATTAACCAGGTCTGAACAATTATACAGCTTTAAGTGGGGAAGAGGACCATCAGTACACACAGGTTGGGAGTAGAGCCATTGGTGGTAGAGTAGAGGTTATGATTACAAAGGAATGAGGCCCAAGTGGACTAGACAGGGTCTAGAACAAAGGACAGAGTCATTATTAGAGGAGCTAAGAAAGGTGCTGTCTAAGCTACAAGTAATTTTTCTGATTGAGAGGCAAATAGAATCTGATAGAAGGGGCTTGATAATAATCTGTTGGGCTTTAGGCCTTGTAAGTTAAGAGGCCCAGACCTATCTATCTCTTCACATGGGGTATATCCTAAGGGAGGTGTGAACCTCCTAGGGGAAGGCACTCTGTTGACTTTCATTACTTGGCTGGCCTGGGAGGAGAGCTGGCCAGGTAAAGGCAGGGGGCATCTCTAACAAGAAATTTACAGTTCTGCCTGCAATGTTGCTGACCCTACTTGGCTGTCCCCTCAACTCAGTGGTCACTTTGGAAGTAGGGCTGAGTGAAGGGCTTTTCAGCTTGGAGCCAATAAGATCTGTGGCTCTGACCTGGGCATCCTTCAATTCCAGGGCAGGTCCATTTTCAGTGATCCAACTCTTGGCAGAGCTGCCAGAGCTCTTCACAAGCTGACTTCTGCTGAAGCCCAGGCTTACCACATTGAAAGCCACTGCAGTGGACTGGCCTGTTGGGTCTCCTTGAGGGCAGATCACTGTACAGATCAGCCATTCATAGGCCTGCCACCCATTGCTTCTGATGCCTAGCTTTCTTTTCCTCCTGGTTTGTGTTAAAGCAGACCAGACGATGCAGGTCAAGGGAGTGCCCGTGTCCCATCTCTAATCTTTGGTGGCCTGAACTACAAGTCTATAGTCACAGGCATGTTCTGTAGTAGTTTTCCTAAGGTAGACAATGCCCATGAGGAAAATTATATTCTCACTTTAAAACTTTCTTTCCCTTTGGTCTGAAAGGTAGGTTTTTTTTTTTTTTTACTTACTGTATACTTCGCTGATGGCGATGTGAATCTAGCTATGAGATTATTAGTTAAGTTCTTATTTTGGCTATGCTATTACAGAAAAATGTTAGCCATCTCTTATAGGGTCTAAAGATTAAATTGTGCATCCTACAGATTCCTTCATAATAGAATTAGTTCCCTACCTTGAAGAGAATAGAGAAGTGAAAGAACAAGTTGGCCTTAGAATAGAGAAATGAGGGAGCAAGTCCTAGATCACTTGCTGACAATAGCAATATTACATGAATACTTAGCAAACCGTTTCAACCCTTAGATAAGAACTTAATAAAACATTTACCGGAAGGTCCAATGCCTTCTATAAATTTTAAGAATCATATATTTGAAAACACGTCTTAAATATCTAACATGGTGTAGTTTGTTTAACCAGTAAATTAAGCACAACCATACAAAATGTTTTTAGTTTCTTTCTACCAACAAGTTTAAAACATATGATACACAGATTCAGGTCATACAAATTAAAATGTATCTTTGATTGATTTTAGCAGCTTAAATTTATGGACAATCTTATCTAAAAGCCATTTAAAATAAAACTCTTAATAAAATTTCCCCATGTGGACATACAATATGTACGCACATATAAAATAGCATAATAGACCAATATCAAAATCCAAAATATCTGGTTTAAATAAGATTCCTTAAAATCATGACATAACAGACCAAATATGATCATTGTTACAAGGTGATTATTCAAGTCTTTGAAAATAAGCACATAGTTAAATAACCCATAGCTCTTCATCTCCTCCCTCTCTTTTTCCACTCTTAGATTTAACAGGGATCACTTTTAAGTTAAAATTTAAACACCTAAGAATAATTGTGTGTTAATTACTGAGTTCAACCAATAGTACTAGAACCACAACAACAACAACAAATACTAAAAAGGATAAAGTATTACATTGTACATCTAAAGTCAGGACAGGAGCTGATCAGTTCATTGTTGCTTATAGTGTCCATTGCACTTAACAGGTTTCCCCTTTGGTGCTCAGATGTCACCGCTCAGGGAAAACAAATGAAATTTGTCTCTTTGGGACTGGCTTAATTCACTCAGCATGATGTTTTCCAGATTGCTCCATCTTGTTGCAAATGACTGGGTTTCGTTGTTTCTTACTGCTGTATAGTATTCTATGGAGTACATGTCCCATAATTTCTTTATCCAGTCTACTGTTGATGGGCATTTGGGTTGGTTCCAGGTCTTAGCTATTGTGAATTGAGCTGCAATAAACATTAATGTACAGATGGCTTTTTTATTTGCCAAATTAATTTCCTTTGGGTAAATTCCAAGGAGTGGGATGGCTGGGTTGTATGGTAGGGTTATGTTCAGGTTTCTGAGGAATCTCCAGACTGACTTCCATAGTGGCTTAACCAGTTTGCATTCCCACCAACAGTGGGTTAGTGTCCCTTTTTCCCCACATCCTCTCCAGCATCTGTTGTTGGTAGATTTCTGAATGTGAGCCATTCTCACCGGGGTGAGATGGAACCTCATTGTGGTTTTGATTTGCATTTCTCTGATTGCTAGTGATCTTGAACATTTTTTCATGTGTCTGTTGGCCATTTGGATTTCCTCTTTCGAAAAATGTCTATTGAGGTCCTTGGCCCATCTCTTAAGTGGGTTGTTTGTTTTGTTGTTGTGGATTTTCTTGATTTCTTTGTAGATTCTGGTTATCAATCCTTTATCTGTAGTATAGTTTGCAAATATTTTTCCCATTCTGTTGGTTGCCTCTTCACTTTCCTGACTGTTTCTTTTGAAGTACAGAAACTTCTCAATTTGATGCAGTCCCAAATGTTAATTTTGGTTTTGACTGCCTGTGCTGTTGGAGTATTTTCCAGGAAGTCTTTGCCTGTGCCTATATCTTGCAGGGTTTCTCCAATGCTCTCTAATAATTTGATGGTTTCGGGTCATAGATTTAAGTCTTTAATCCATGTTGAGTGAATTTTTGTGTAAGGTGATAGGTATGGGTCTTGCTTCAAGCTTCTGCACGTGGAAATCCAATTTTCCCAGCACCATTTATTGAATAGACTGTCCTTATTCCAGGGATTAGATTTGGATCTTTGGTCAAATATAAGTTGGCTGTAGATGTTTGGATTGATTTCTGGTGTTTGTATTCTGTTCCATTGGTCTATCCATCTGTTTCTGTACCAGTACCATGCTGTTTTGATAACAACTGCCCTGTAGTATGTCCTAAAATCAGGTATTGTGATGCCTCCAGCTTTGTTTTTGTTGTACAGGATTGCTTTGGCTATTCGAGGTCTTCTGTGTCTCCATATGAATTTCAGCATCATTTTTTCCAGATCTGAGAAGAAGGTCTTCGGGATCTTGATGGGTATTGCATTGAATGTATAAATTGCTTCTGGGAGAATAGACATTTTGATGATATTGATTCTTCCAATCCATGAGCATGGAAGATTTCTCCATTTTTTGGTATCCTCTTCTATTTCTTTCTGTAAGGTTTTGTAGTTTTCATCGTAGAGATCTTTAACGCCCTTCATTAAGTTTATTCCAAGGTATTTGATTGTTTTTGTAGCTATTGTGAATGGGATTGATTTTAGAAGTTCTTCCTCAGCCGTGGCATTGCCTGTGTATACAAAGGCTGTTGATTTTTGTGGATTGATTTTATATCCTGCTACTTTGCCAAACTCTTCGATGAGTTCCAGCAGTCTCTTAGTAGAGTTCTTTGGGTCCCCTAAATAAAGAATCATATCATCTACAACGAGGGATAGTTTGAGTTCTTCCTTCCCGATTTGTATCCCTTTAATTTCTTTTTCTTGCCTAAAAGCTCTGGCCAAAACTTCCAGAACTATATTGAATAGCAGTGGTGAGAGAGGGCATCCCTGTCTGGTACCAGATTTCAGTGGAAATGCTTCCAACTTTTCCCCATTCAATAGGATGTTGGCCGTGGGTTTTTCATATATTGCTTTGATTGTATTAAGGAATGTTCCTTCCATACCCAGTTTGCTTAGAGTTTTCGTCATGAAAGGGTGTTGTATTTTATCAAATGCTTTCTCTGCGTCTATTGAGAGAATCATATGGTTTTTCTTCTGCAGTCTGTTAATGTAGTGTATTACGTTGATTGTTTTGCGAATGTTGAACCATCCCTGCATACCGGGGATGAATCCCACTTGGTCTGGGTGGATGATCTTTCTGATGTGTTGTTGCATTCTATTGGCCAGAATTTTATTGAGGATTTTTGCATCTATGTTCATCAGGGATATTGGTCTGTAATTCTCTTTCAATGTTGCGTCTCTTTCTGGCTTAGGAATTAAGGTGATGGTGGCTTCATAGAAAGAATTTGGGAGGATTCCCTCTTTTTCGATTGCTCTGAATAGTTTGAGAAGAATTGGAGTTAGTTCTTCTCTAAATGTCTGGTAGAACTCAGCAGTGAATCCATCTGGCCCTGGGCTTTTCTTTGTTGGGAGGGCCTTTATTTCAATTCTCTTTATATACAGAAGATCAGTTTAGTATATATTAGGTAAAGATTTCAACATTTTGCCCATATAGCAACATAAAGTGAAAAAAGTACCATTGGATTACTAATTATAGCATTAAATAGCAATGTACAGCACATTAAAGACAGATATCCTACATAAGCACTTCTAGCCCATATTATTATTCTGCCTTTCCAGATTATATATTTTTAATTTTTGCTGGTTTATGTGAGTGTAAGTAAATCATTGGTTCTTGATTTATTCAAATGTAGATGCAAATATATGTTTCATTTAAGATTTTTTATATAAAAGATGTAGGGTTTTCATTCTCATTGCTTTTTATTTGAGTTGTCAAGTTAATTGCACATTTAATAGATGTTGGTTCACCCAATTCTCTTATATATGTTGTCATGCTATTATTGCTCCTGCATCATTGATCACTGCTACTTCCAGTAACTAGAATATAGGTGATATAAAAATATGCATTTCTAAGTTGTGCAGTGTTTTAGTTATTGTCTTTTAATTGATTATTGTGACATGTTTATATCATCAACACCCTATTATAAGCCAGGTCTACTAGTATAGTTAGGCCATTTTTGCTGTTTTTTGTGACATCAACAAGGTAAAAACTATCTGAATTCTTTTGTATCTATTTCATATTCCCAAATTTTCAAAGCCTTCTTGTCCCACCATTCTCAATTTGCAGGGGAATTTTCTGGTCTTTCAGAGGACTATAAATTTTTGAACTTCCTAAGTATATCTGTAAATAGAAATATCTTTCCTTGAGATTTGCATGATTTCTAAGATCTTTGTATTATTTTTATTCATTTATCCTTATTTCACAGATTCCCTTCAATTTTCGTATCACTTTGTTTTCTCTCCTACAAAATAACAGTTCTACTAACAGTAATCACCCTGGAATTTATACTCTAGTATTAGAAATATTTTAATCTTTCCTTTGGATTGGAATTTATGAATATTGCCCAATTATGTCATCAAATAATGTACCAGTGGTAGCACTGTGAATATTTGAATAAATTTGTTCAATTTTTAATTGTGTTGTCTATTCCTTCAACATTCAGAAAGTAACAACTACTTTTTATATTCAAAATT
Source organism: Lepus europaeus (assembly GCF_033115175.1). NCBI lineage: Eukaryota > Metazoa > Chordata > Mammalia > Lagomorpha > Leporidae > Lepus > Lepus europaeus. Next base: position 9,481,525 of record NC_084851.1, read on the forward strand.
TCTCAGAGCCATCTACATCTGGGGTATTATTTTACTCTTTCAAGGACTTTTATTTTTTACTCTATGGATTTTTATGGAAAAATATATCCCATTGTTGTTGAAATTTTTAATAGTATAATTCTAAATTCAGCACTTGTTCCTTTAAGATCTTTATTTAAACTTTTATTTAATGAATATAAATTTCCAAAGTACAGCTTATGGATTACAATGGCTTCCCCACCCCCATAACTTCCCTCCCACCCACAACCCTCCCCTTTCCCACTCCCTCTCCCCTTCCATTTACATCAAGATTCATTTTCAATTCTCTTTATATATAGAATATCAGTTTAGTATATAATAAGTAAAGATTTCAACAGTTTGCACCCACATAGAAACACGAAGTGAAAAATACTGTTGGAGTACTAGTTATAGCATTAAATCACAATGTACAGCACATTAAGGACAGAGATCCTACATGAGGAGTAAGTGCACAATGACTCCTGTTGTTGACTTAACAAATTGACACTCTTGTTTATGGCATCAGTAATCACCCTAGGCTCTTGTCATGAGTTGCCAAGGCTATGAAGCCTTTTGAGTTCACCAATTCCTTTACATAGCCAGGTGTCCTGTAATTAGGTACTTATACATTTATTATAGTCGCATTTTCCTGTTGAATTTATTCCTTAATCATTAGATAGTACACTTCTTTGTCATTTTTAACTTTTTATGTTAAAGTCTATTTTGTCTGATATTAGAATAGCTCTACCAACTCTTTTGGTTTCTGTTAGCATGAAATATCTTTCTCCATATTTTCACTTTCAGACTGTATGAATCATCTTGGTGAGATATGTTTCTTCTAGGCAGTAAACTGGTTTTGTTTTTAATCCATTAAGTCAGTCTGTATCTTTCAACTGGAGAGTTGAGGCTATCTTCAATCAAGGTTACTATTGACAGATAATGACTTGGCACTGCCATTTTCCCATAAATATTTATATTGTTTACTTTGGATTTCCTTTGTACTTTCATGGAGATATTTTCTGCCTTCACTTTCTTTCACAGTAATGACCATGTTGTTGTGTTTCTGTGTGTAGGACATACTTGATCATCTTTTATTAAGGCTGGGCAAGTTGTGAGAAATTCTTTCAATTTCTGTTTGTTATGGAAGGTCTTTATGTAATCTTCATTCATAAATAAGAGCTTTGAAGGGTACAATAGTCTTGGTTGACTTTTTTTTTTCTCTTAAGACTTGGCATATATCTTGCCATTCTTTCTTAGGCTTTGGGGTTTCTGATGAAAAGTCAGCTATGAATCTAAGCTGAAGGTAATCTGGAGTTTCCATCATGTACAATTTAGAATATTTATGTTTTACTATGGAGAGTTTCACTACAATGTGTCATGAAGATCTTTTCTTCTGTTGTCTATTAGAAGCTTTATGTGCTTCACATTCTTGAATGCTACTTTCTTTCTCCAAATTAGGGAAGTTTTCTGTAATTATTTCTCTAAAAATGCCTTCTAAATCCATTCTCTTTCCACTGCTTCAGGAATACTTAACAGCTGTATATTGGGTCATTTCATAGAATCTCATAAAACTTCATACTGTTTTTTTAATTTTTCTAATTTATTTTCTTCTCTATTTTTCATCTTACTATAAAAATCCATTGAGTTGTCATCTAACATGTGTGTTATTTCTTCTGCCTCACTGAATCTGTTGTTAAGGCTTCCTACCATGTTTTTAATTTGAACTATTGATTCTTTATTTCTAATATGTCATTTTGATTTCTCTTATAATATCAATGTCATCAGAAAATATTCATGTCCTATATGGATTTATTTAATTCATGGATTTGCTTCTGATTACTTCTAAGTAATCCTACAATCAATGTTTTGAATTCCATTTCAGGCATTTCTTCAATCTCTTCATCTTCATATTCTGGTATTGAAGTGTTGTGTTCTTTTGTGGGCAAGATGTTGTCTTCCCTATTCTTGTTTCCTGAATTGTTACATTTTTTAGGCAATTTTGGAGATACTTGATATTTATTAGTTATTTGTCCCTGTTATGGATTTTATCTTGGAATATGTCTCTGTGGCTTAGTGGAGTATCTGCTCTTTTGGTGAATATCCAGAGATAGCTGTGTTTAGTGCTCCAAGTTGAAGGAAGTGTCCACATTGACACCCAATTTGTCTGTGTTAATTATCTTTTTTTTATCAGAGTGGAGGTTTGATCAGCTCTATTAGTGTAGTTCATGCTCACCTCCTCTCCTACAAAGAGACCTATGCTTAGGTGCTAGCCACAGTTGCTACACTATTCATCTATGCTGTTATAAGAACAGTACAAAGGATCTGTACAGTCCTTGGTGTGATCATGGATCCTGCAGCAGTGACCCTCCCTAGGGAATCAGGGAGCCAAGAGCATGTGGAGCCATCTGCAATGACTGCCCAAAGACCAAGCCACACTCTGTGTCCTCAATGCAGCCACAATGTTTTCACAGCCCGAGCAAACAGTTATGAACACCAGCACCCTGTCAATTCTCCCAGAAGACTTAAGTGATTCCTCTTTTCTGGTTGCTGGGCACACAGACACAAGCTGGTACAGCCATTACATATTCCCAAATTGGTGCCTGCTCTTTCTCAGCTAGTTACAGGATGCCAGTGCCTAGTGACAGAGCAAGAGAAATGTGGTCATTTTTCCCCTCCAGGTTGGAAGGTACACTGTACCCCACAGGGCTCCAACCCAGATCAGACCAGGCTCTTCCCACAGCTTTATTGCCAATGGCTTGGGCTGCTGCAGTCTGGTCTTGCCTCACTCTCCAAACTGGTGCTGAGGCTCTTGGCTGCTGGATTCATAATTCATGTGCATCCACACACTCCACAGAGGTCCACAGTGTACCTCTAATTTGGTTCAAAGTCTCTTTACTATTTTTCAACTGTCTTCCCCTAGACTAGAGCAGTAATCTCACTCCCTATTCCACCATCTTGGAATCCTCTTAATAAATATTTTTAATGGGGCCAGTGCTGTGGAATAGCAGATTAACCTGCCACCTGCAGTGCCGGCATCCCCTATGGGCACTGGTTTGTGAACTGGCTGCTCCACTCCAGATCCAGCTCTTTGCTATAGCATGGGGAAGCAGTGGAAGATGGCCCAAGTCCTTGGGCCCCTGCACCCACGTGGGATATCTATAAGAAGCTCATGGATCCTGTCTTTGGATCAGCCCAGCTCCAGCCATTCTAGCCAGTCTCTCTCTCTCTCTCTCTCTCTCTCTCTGTCCCTCTCCTTCTCTTTCTGTGTAACTCTTTAAAATATATAAATAAATCTTTAAAAAATTCATACCATAGCTCTGCATAGAATTATTACAAACTCATTAACATAACAAGAAGATGTTTAAAGGACTAAACAAGCTGAAGTAAGCATTCATAATGGAAAAGAAAAATTAAGAATGTAGACCTGATATTTTTGAAAAAAACAATGAATGTGAAGTAACGCTGTAAGATGTATCATTGAAATTAATAGAAAATACACAAATAAATAAAATTCTCCCAAGTGTGTACTAGAATTTGGTGTGAATATTGGTGGGATTTCAGATTGATGACGATAGATTACAATAAATCTTACAGGAAATGAGCTTGTCACTGGGGGAGGGAGGAGTGTTAATGCACACATCCAGGCAAGGTAACCAAACATAGAAGAACTTGAATAAATCACTAAATATTATATTTCAGTAAGACAAATCCATTTAAAATGTGGCAGTAAGCCCAAGAAACTCAAATAAATACACAGAAGTAAGCATATTAACACAAAATGCATTATAAGAAATGTTTTAAAAATTTCTGAGGTATGGGGGCTGGCATTGTGGCATAGTGAGATAAACTTCCTCCTAGGATGCCAGCATCCCATATGGGTGCCACTTTGTGTCCCAGTTTTTTATCTTGCAATCCAGCTCTCTGCTATGCCCAGAAAAGTAGTAGATGACCCAAGTTCATGGGCCTCTGTACCCACATGGAAGACCCAGGAGAAGCTCCTGGACCCAGCCTTCATATCATCCCAGCTCTAGCCTATGTGGCCATTTGGGACTGAACCAAAAGAGGGAAGACCTTCCTCTCTGTCTCTCCCTCTCTCTGTCTGTAACTGTATCTTTCAAATATATAAATAAAACTTTAAAAAATTATAAGATATGAATCATAGGGTTTTTACTTTAGGTAATGTGTTTTTACTTTAGGTAATTACTCCATTGCATAATGAACTTCTACAAATCAATAGAACAAAACCTAATAACTAAACAAAAATGGACAAAATATGTATGGATTTTTTTTTAAAAAAGGACAAGTGAGTTTAGATATATGAATAGAAATGCAACCTCATTGGCATAAATTAACAAAAACAACCCTGAAATCATCATTTTTACCTATCAGATTGGCAAGATTCCTAAAAGTATGAGAAGGCTATATTGGCCAGGCTTACTGGAAAAACAAACCATCACATATATTACCAGAGAATTGGACCCAGATCCAATGATCATGACATCTACAAAAGGCAATAAGATGGGGCCAGTGCTGTGGCATAATAGGCTAAACCTCCACTTGAGGCATCAGCATCCCATATGGGCACTAATTCATGACCCAGATGCTCTTCATCTGATCCACCTGTCTGCTTATGGCCTGGGAAAGCAGTGGAAGATGGTGGAAGTGCTTGAGCCCCTTTACACATGTGGGAGACTCAGAAGATGCTCCAGGTTCCTGGCTTCAGTTCAGCCCTGCTCTGGTTGTTGCTTCATTTGGGGAGTGAAGCAGCAGATGGAGCATGTCCCTTTGTGTCTCACCTTCCCTTCTGTAACTATGCTACTCAAATAAATAAATACATCTTTTTTAAAAATATGACAATATTTATCAAAATTATGAGTTCTTATAGTCTTTAATTGTGTAATTCTAGTTGTAGTAGTTTAATCTAGAGGTTTACCTTCACCTATGTGAATGAACATATTTCACTGATATCTATTACAGCATGTATTGTTACAAAAACAAAATTTGGAATAAGGAACCAGTTAAAAAACACTGAGGAACATCTGTATTATAAACCATGGGTCCCAAAATAATGGGGAAGTGATTTAGGTAATGATATGATTGTCTCAGAGAGGGGGCACCATTCATGAGGAAGACACAATATAGCAATCAATTAATCTATAATCTATAAATTTAATGTAGTTCTTCTATTTATTTATTTATTTATTTATTTATTTATTTTGACAGGCAGAGTGGATAGTGAGAGAGAGAGACAGAGTGAAAGGTCTTCCTTTGCCGTTGGTTCACCCTCCAATGGCTGTCATGGCTGGCGCGCAGTGGCCAGCGGACCGCACTGATCCAAAGCCAGGAGCCAGGTGCTTCTCCTGGTCTCCCATGGGGTGCAGGGCCCAAGCACTTGGGCCATCCTCCACTGCACTCCCTGGCCACAGCAGAGAGCTGGCCTGGAAGAGGGACAACCAGGACAGAATCCGGCTCCCTGACCAGGACTAGAACCCTGTGTGCCGGCGCTGCAAGGTGGAGGATTAGCCTATTGAGCCGCGGCGCCAGCCTAATGTAAATCTTAATCTCACAAAGATTTTCTGAAGATCTTGACAAGCCGAATAAATGTGCAAAACTCCAGGATGAAAAGAATAAGGAGAGAGATGCACAGCCCTACAAACCCTGTTCTGGTATCACTCAAAAACTCGAGCCCTGTGGTATACTTCAGGGGATAAGAACTCTTTCTTAAGACAAAATAGGATATTGATAAATATTGGAATCCCCTGGCACGATTGTAAGTCCACCATTTAGGGCAAGTCTGATTGAGCATGTCCCAAATTGTACATCTCCTCCCTCTCTTATTCCTACTGTTATATTTAACAGGGATCACTTTTCAGTTAAAATTTAAACACCTAAGAATAATTGTGTGTTAATTACAGAGTTCAACCAATAGTACTAGAACAAAACAAATAAACACTTAATAGTCTGTGATTTTGGAACAAGCCAAGCTCATGGAGAGGCTTGAAGGTGCTGGGGATCGAACCCAGGGCCTCATGCATGCTAAGCCTGTGCTCTACTACTGAGCTACACCCCCAACAATATAATCCAGTGTCCCAACTGGGACTAGAACCCAGTGTGCCAGCACCACAAGGAGAAGGATTAGCCTATTGGGCCATAGCCCAGGTACAAAGAGGGACTTGGTACATTATAAAGAAGTTATTAATATTTCAGTGAGGATAGTGCCAAATTATATTTTGCTTGAATCTAAGTTTACAGATTTAATTTCAAGCTTACAAGAAAGATGAGATTAAATAAGTTAAATGAAACCATTAGGAAATACTCAGACAAAACTGAATACAATAGATTCTACAAAGGTATTGTTTTTTGCACTTTAAACAAACAGCTAAAACAACATCTTTTAAACAACTGGAAAGATCTAAAAGATACTTTTGATATAATAGCATATTTGGCAATTATTACTAGTTTGGTATTGCATTTATGTAGGAGACTGTCCGTATTTTAAGTTGCATAATGAAATATTGAGGACTGAAATGTCATAATATCTGCAACGTACCTGAAATGAGTTCAACAAAATTTACATATGCACTTGCACATACACTGGCATACAGTAAAATAATATAAATTACTAATTCTAGATTGCAGGTATGTAGAACATCACTGTATGATTTTGTTTCTTTCTGTGTACTAAACTTTTCATAAAAATATTGGAAAATCAGATGGAAAACATTATATACTCAACAAATATTGTCAAAAAATCAACTGTTCTTATAAAAATATATTCTTGACATTTTAGGAGAAAACAAGAAAAAAGCATATGATATGTATAAAAATAAAAAGTATCTTTTCTCAGATTAAGACAGAACTTCTTAAGGCACAGAATATAAGTCATGGGACTGGTGCTGTGGCATAGCAAGCAAATCCACCACCTGCATTGTCAGCATCCTATATGGTCACCAGTTTGAGTCACAGCTGCTCCACTTCTGATCCAGCTTTCTGCTATGTCCTAGGAAACAGTGGAGGATGGTCCAAGTCCTTGGGCCCCTGTATCCACATGCGAGACCTGGAAGAAGCCCCTGGCTCCTGGCTTTGGATTGGTGCAGCTCTGGCTGTTGAGGCCAATTGGAGAGTGAACCAGATGATGGAAGACCTCTCTTTCTCTCTCTCTTCCTCTCTCCTTCTGTAACTCTGACTTTCAAAAAAAATAAAATCTTAAAAAAGAATGTCATGAGAAAAAAGATGAATTTGATTTCACTACATCGAATAAAAAGTAAATAAAAATACCAAAACAGGTAAAAAGAAAAATCAGGACTAGAAGATATAACCTAAAAAAATTAATATCTATAGGAACTAATAAACATCAGTGGAAAAGTAGAAAAAAAATACATGAGATAATAGCAGAGAAACTCACCCTCAGACAGCAAGCTCAAAATCCCATAAATATATCTCAAGTTATGTGATTATGGTAGTATCAATAGAAATTTGACACTATCACACACAGATTGGCCAAAAATAGGAAAAAAAAAAACACATGGTAGTAGTTCAAGGAGATTGAAATTCCTATATGATTCTGGTGAACTGGCTATTCTGAAAACAAATTTGACAGTTTCAGGAATGCTGAAAACTGGCATACCAAAGCACTTAGCAATTCCAATTCCATAAGATTCCATTTATGACAAAAAAAAAAACTATTCTTTTTGTGCTATCTGTAACTACAAAAATTAGAAATCACTCCAAAGTCAATCAACAGAGATTAGGTAACAGAATACAGATCTATTCATACTATTGGATATGAATACAGCAGTAAAAACAAAGAATACTCTTTTTGTAGCAACATGGAAAGTTTACAAAATGTATTTCTAACAAGCTGAGAAAAGACTAACAAGGTGCCATGGTATTCTTATTAACTGAAAAAAAAATGAAGAAATCCAAACTGTATACCAGCCCTTCAATGTACTATTGTAAAGGTACGGTAGGAAGCACAATAGTGACACCCAAAGAACCCTCCTTGCTGGTATCCTCTCTAATCTTTTCCTACACACACCAAAGTTGCCTGGTGGAACCAACAGAATAGAGCCAAGGTCATTGAATATTTGGTTATAAAAACATGGTAGCTTCTGTCTTGGGTGCTCAGTTGCACTACCTCTCAGATGATTTGCTATGGGATTACCAAGTATCCTGTCTTGGTTGGAAAGTTGTGCTGATGTCCACATGATGAGTAATGGAGTGTTTCTGCCAACCACCAAGTTAGTGACTAGATGTGATCCCTGCGGACCTAGGGCAAGAGTCAGCCATCTCAGCTATTTATCCATCCTTGACCCTCAGAAACTGCATAGCTATGCTATGGGAAGATTGCTACACAGCAATGGATAACTAATACAAGGTACTTACACCAATTTGTAACATTAAATAGGCTCAGTAATTAAGAGAATATAAGTCCATTTCAGGATAAAGTATAACTTTGGGGAAGGGGATGGTAGGCTTGTGTTATTTTTTTCAGAGTTATTTCTTTGAAATGGGGAGAGATACAGAGAGGGAGGGAGGGAAGGAGGGAGGGAGGGAGATAAGGAGAGAGAGAGAGTGAGAGAGAGAGAGAGAGAGAGAGAGAGAGAAACTGTTGCAGAAGTTGAGTGTTGATCACATGGGATGCTGTGTTGCAAGCAAAATTTTAACCTGCTGTGCCAGAATGCCAGTCCAAGATAAAGCTTTAATTATGTTTAATTTTTATTTCCATGAGAAAATATTATTTTTCATTTTATTTTTTAAAGATTTACAAATGTGAAAGTATATGTCTCTGTGTGTGTGTGTATGTGTGAGAGAGAGGAGAGAGAGAGAGAGAGAGAGAGAGAGAGAGAGAGAGAGAGAGAGAGAGAGAGAGAGTGTGTTCATCTTCTGGTTCACTTTACAGATGGCCATCACAGCCAGGACTGAGCCAGACTGAAGTCAGGAACTAGGAGCTTCATCCAGGTTTCCCACATGGGTGGCAGGTACCCAAACACTTGGACCATATTAACCTGCTTTCCCCAGGCCATCAGCAAGGAGCTGGATTTATTTGGCTTAAAGTAGAGCAGCTGGGATGCAAAAACAGCATCTATATGGGATGCTGGCATAGCAGGTGGTAGCTCTTACCTGATACATCACAAGTCCCTGAGAAATTTTTGATTGAATACGAAAACATTCTGGTGCCAGCTCTGTGGTGTAGCAGGTAAGGCTACCACCTGTGGTGCCAGCATCCACAATGGGCTCTAGATCAAGTCCCAGCAGCTCCACTTCCAATCTAGCTCCACACTAATGCACCTGAGAGAGCAGCAGCAGATGGTCCAAGTACTTGAGCCACTGCACCATATTTGGGAGACCCGGAAGAAGCACCTGGCTCCTGGCTTTGGATTGGCCCAGCTCTAGCTATTGTGACCATTTGAGGAGTGAACCAGTAGATGAAAAATCTCTCTCTTTCTTTCTCTCTCTCTTTCTCTCTCAATTCTGCCTTTCAAATAAGTAAATAACCTAAACAAAACAGAACATCTTAGCATTTGTTAAATCTGGGAGTCCCTTAAATGTGCTATGGTTTGTATGGTTGCCCCCCTCTATCTGTGGTTCCACATCTGTGCATTCAATCAATTGATGATATAAAAAATTTTGTCTGTACTGATATGTACAGGTCTTTTTCTTGGCACTTCAACCTAGACAATACAGTAAAAGAACTATTTGCATAACATTTATATTTTATTCAGTGTTAAATATTATATAGAGGTGAATATAAGCATAGAGAGGATGCAAGTAAGTCAAATGAAAATGATGTGCTATTTTATATAAAGAACTTGAGTATGTGTAGATTTGTATATCTAGCGAGCATTTGGAATGAACCCCGCATATATTAAGGAACAATTGTATATTATTTTCTATAATCTAAAATATTTTATTGTTACTTAAAACACCTTATGATTAGAAACACACACTTTTGAAAAGGAAGAAAGCAGGTATCTACTCCATTTATCAAGTGCTACAGAGCACTGGCTGGTTCCTCCAATTGCAGTCTTGAGGAAAGTAATTACTCTAATGGAAAATAATTTGCACTAAAGAGGAGTTATATATTGGTATCTGTTCCCAGAGCTGGCAACATCAAATGTTTAAGCACCTAAACATTAGGTATATTTTTTAAATGGCAACAAGAGGGGTTGGCACTGTGGCACAGCAGGTTAAAGACCTGGCCTGAAGTGCTGGCATCCCATATGGGTGCCAGTTCCAGTCCTGGCTACTCCTCTTCTGAACCAGCTCTCTGCTATTGCATGGGATATCAGCAGAAGATGGCCCAAGTCCTTGGGCCCCTGCATTCACATGGGAGACCCAGAGAAAGCTCCTGGCTCCAGGCTTCAGATAGGTGCAGCTCTGGCCATTGTGGCCATCTGGGGAGTGAAACAGCAAATGGAAGACCTTTCTCTCTGCAACTCTTTCAAATAAATAAAATGAATCTTTTTAAAAAAAAGGCAACAAGATACTAACATAGGCTGGCGCCACAGCTCACTAGGGTAATCCTCCACCTGCGGTGCTGGCACCCCAGGTTGTAGTCCTGGCTGGGGCACTGGATTCTGTCCCGGTTGCTCCTCTTCCAGTCCAGCTCTCTGCTGTGCCCGGGAAGGCAGTGGAGATGGCCCAGTACTTGGGACCTGCACCTGCATGGGAGACCAGGAGGAAGCACCTGGCTTCTGGCTTTGGATTGGCGTGGTGCATCAGCCACAGCATGCTGGCGGTAGTGGCCATTTGAGGGGTGAACCAATGGAAGAAAGACCTTTCTCTCTGTTTCTCTCTCTCTCTCTCACTGTCTAACTCTGCCTGTCAAATAAAAAAGATGCACAGAAGCAATGGGTGGCAGGCCTATTAATGGCTGATCTGTACAGTGATCTGCCCTCAAGGAGACCCAACAGGCCAGTCCACTGCAGTGGCTTTCAATGTGGTAAGCCTGGGCTTCAGCAGAAGTCAGCTTGTGAAGAGCCCTGGCAGCTCTGCCAAGAGTTGGATCACTGGAAATGGACCTGCCCTGGAGTCAAAGGATGCCCAGGTCAGAGCCACAGATCTTATTGGCTCTAAGCTGAAAAGTCCTTCACTCAGCCCTACTTCCAAAGTGACCACTGCAGCTGAAGGGATGGTCAAGTAGGGTCAGCAACATTGCAGGCAGAACTGTAAATTTCTTGTTAGAGATGCCCCCTGCCTTTACCTGGCCAGCTCTCCTCCCAGGCCAGCCAAGTAATGAAAGTCAACAGAGTGCCTTCCCCTAGGAGGTGTACACCTCCCTTAGGATATACCCCATGTGAAGAGATAGATAAGTCTGGGCCTCTTAACTTACAAGGCCTAAAGCCCACCAGATTATTATCAAGCCCCTTCTGTCGGGTTCTATTTGCCTCTCAATCAGAAAACTTAAGTGTAGCTTAGACAGCAGCTTTCTTAGCTCCTCTAATAATGACTCTGTCCTTTGTTCTAGACCCTGTCTAGCACACTTTGATCTCATTCCTTTGTAATCATGACCTCTACTCTACCTCCAATGGCTCTACTCCCAACCTGTGTGTACTGATGGTCCTCTTCCCCACTTAATGCTGGATAATTGTTCAGACCTGGTTAATGCCACTCTTAGGATCATTGGTTACTATCCTCACTCTGTCTTTTATGACCTTGTCTGAATATGATCAGAGTCAGCAAACTTGGAAGGCTTCCATAGCCTTGGCAACTCATGACGACAGCCTAGCGTGGTTACTGGCACCATAACCTAGAGCGTCAATTTGTTGGGTCAACAACAGGAGTCATTGTGCACTTGGTCCTCATGTAGGATTCTGTCCTTAATGTGCTGTACATTTTTATTTAATGCTATAACTAGTATTCAAACAGTATGTTTCACTTTGTGTTTCTATGTGGGTGCAAACTGTTGCAATCTTTATACTAAATTGATCTTCTGTATATAAAGAGAATTGAAAATGAATCTTGATGCAAATGGAAGGGGAGAGGGGAGGGTTGTGGGTGGGAGGGAAGTTATGGGAGGGGGAAGCCATTGTAATCCATAAGCTGTACACTGGAAATTTATATTCATTAAATAAAAGTTAAAAAAATAAAAAAATAAAAAAGATGCTTATATAAGAGTACCTCACAAAGAATTCACGATGAGAAGCAGGAAATATCTGGGTCTTCTATTAGCAAAGTGCTGAGTGGATGCCATAACAACTGTTGCCATGGTAATAGCTACCTTCATAGTATTTAATGAGGAAATATAAGTTGTGGCAAAATTGCTTTAATTTTCAGATTCTATCAGTTCAAAATTACACATACACAATCAGGCAATAGAGCAGAATTTCTGGTCACAGAGTCCTACAGTGATACCTTAACAGGTAGGAAGAGCTACACTACATCTGGAGATAACGCTGACACAGCACAAAGAGGAAAACCAAGGCAAATGTTCAGGATTCCAAATCTGTTCAGCAATATAAAGCCAAATATGTCTGCGTTGGTATTTAAGAATGTGCATCACTGAATATCTTCTATTTGTGGTGGTTTTGAAGATTTTATTTTCAGAGACTATGAATTGACCTAATACGAGAGTACTTTTTAAAAGCTCATGGAAAGAATTTAATGACAGATTTATTGTGCCAAAAATTTGAAACCCATGCATACAAGGGATCCTCAAATAAGTTTGTGGAAAACACATTTTACAATTCATTTTCCATGAACTCGTAGCAGTACCTTCACATTCCAGATATAAATTGTCCTTTTGGTGTTGCTTTTCTTCCCTTTTCCAAAGTTTTCTTTTACTTTTCAGAAATGCCAGTGTGTCTTAACAAGATTGTGGGAGGTTGAATAATGGAAGGCAGATCAGAATTAGAAAGGTTGAGTTCCTAATGTCACATAACACAGAAGGGTAATGATAACCTAGTAGATATTTTGTGTGCAAATACAAGAAAGTAGCTCTGAGGTTCCAATCACAAAAATGCCAAGGAAGGGAAAATGTTGATAACCCTGGGTTGATCAGTGCACATTGTATACGTGATTAAAGTGTCACACTGTACCTCATGATTCACACAATTTTTGCTAATTTAAAATTGAGGATCACTCCCAAGCTAGTGCATTCATATCAAGTTCTCTTGTTAGGGCTCAATGCAGGAGTCACTCATCTGCACAGAGACTTGCCCCCAAAACCCAACCTCTTCCAAGCTCAGTCAAAGATGACATGGATGGCCTACATCACTGTAGAACCTACCACCAATATGTCTGAAGAAAAGGACAACCCAAATAGGTAACATTCATAATTCAGGCCAGCCCTCATCATGGGCTGAATGTAGAGTTGTTGGTTGAAGAGAGGTCATGAATCAGGCAATGTTACACAATAACTGAGGTCACAGCATGCTCAGTACTCTCAAAGGGATCAAGGGAACCTCAGAAAAGAATGAGGATGATATTATCCCCACTGTTAAGCAGGTAAGGGAAACACAAGGATCAACATCTTTGAATGGGACAGAAGCATAATGACATACATGGATCACGTGTAGTTGTTTATAGGTTGTGCCATTCATTCATCTCTTCAGCCATAAGTTCATCCATTGGTTCATCCATCTGTCTGTGTGTTCTTTCATCCATCCATCCATCCATCCATCCATCCATCCATCCATCCATCCATCCATCCATCCATCTGTCCTCCCATCCACCCATCCTCCCATTCACCTACCCCTCTATCCACCTCTTCATCCAACCATCCACCCACCCATTCATCCATCCATGAATCCATCTCTCACTCCCTCCCTCCATCCATCCATCAATTCATCCATCCACCCATATTCCAAGCAGTTATTTATCAAGCATTTAATGCAATGCGGATGCTTCCCTCAGTACCAGCAACAGTGGTGATTGTCACATGCTCCCTGCTCCCTTGAAGCTTCCCATCTCTGGGGGAGCCAGGTGTGTAAATCTAGAGTGATCAGTGCTAATGGGAACCAGTTGATTAGCCCCTCTGCTTTGGAAATCTTTCTTCACAGGACTCAGGAAGGTGTACCAGCTCCTTCCTCCTCATTCACTGGCTACTCACTCTCAGCATCTGTATTGGATCTATATTGCCTTCCTCATTGGCAAGCCTCACAGAATTCCAGGGCTCTGGCTCCTCCCAACCTTACCTCCCTCAGGACCTACCTCAGTGGGCCTTGTGGATCACACACACACACACACACACGTGCCTCATTCCCTTGAATGGTCTAATTGCATAAGAAAACACAATTATCAAATATGATGTACCTGATGATATGAATGAATCAAAGCTAAGCACAAAGGAAGTCTGATTTTGTATCTTTTGTTTGTCCTTTCTGAGTGTGCTCTGGGGAACTTGAAATGATAATTTCAGACTTGATATTTTGTAGTATGTTGTGGAAGCTTCAGTCTTACTGATCTGAGTCAACTGTCTCCTTTAAACTCAAATAGCATAGACAAACCAGTGGTACTTTGACACAAAGGATATACATTTTTAAAAGATTTATTTATTTGAAAGGTCAAGTTACAGAGACAGAGAGAGTGGGGGGAGAGAGATAATGTTTCCATCCCATGGTCCACTCCCCAAAAGGCCAGGGCTGGGCCAGGCTGAAGTCAGGGTCCAGGAGTTTCTTCTGGATCTCCCACCTGTGTGAATGGGCCCAAGCACTTGGGCCATCCTTTCTGCTTTCCCAGGCACATTAGCAGGTAGCTGGATCAGAAGTGGAACAACCCTGCCTCAAACAGATGCCCATATGGACTGTCTGTGTTGCAGATGACAGCTTTACCCACTAAGCCACAATACCAGCCCCAGGATATACATTTTTAAGATTGCATGGGAAGATATCAGAATTTCTGTGTGGGCTGGGGCTGGGTGCTACTTTTCTAATGAGTCCAGTGGCATCCAGATGGTGTGTTTTGGAAAAATAGTATTGTAATTCCAGTGCCATTAAGTTGATTCTTTCACTTAAATCAATGCCCATTCTTATCTGCTGATACCCAATGGGTCACAGATAAGGGCTCCTCCAGAAACTTCACTGCCTAGGAGCCAATGACTGACCACAATGGTAGCAAAAAGCTGACAGGAAATGACACCCTAGAACATCCCTGATAGAATGCACATGGAAGCTGTCAGCCCAGGCATCTTCCCTAACTTCTCCTCAAGCCTCTCCCAGCAAGAAGAGGCACATAGCAAACTAAGAAAATAGCAGCAAAAGGGAAAAATCATAAAAACTGAAATGTGAGCACAGCAAAGTCAACCCCAAATGCCCATGTTATCCCAAGTGAGGACTCCCACATGGGTGGTAGGAGCCCAAGTATTTAGGCCATCTTTACACTGCTTTCACACTCATAATAGCATGGAACTGGACCAATCTGGGCTCAAAAGTGTGCTCATTTTGGGTGCTAGTTCCACAGGTAATAGCTTAACATACTATGCCACAATGCTGGGCCCACCATAGCACTTTCAGACTTTGGAAATTTTGGGTCAGGACAAAGGCAGCCTTTCTTGCTCCCCATGTTTCTGCTATGAGCTGTCATAAATCAGCCTCTGGGCATTTTCTTATCAGTCCTCTGAATTCTGCCATTCTCATGGAAAAACTTGCTTTTGTTGATCTTGCATGGGGTGAGGTGCTCTGAGTGGAGAAGTGTAAAGTAAATGTCCAAGCAGTCAAATACAATGTTTCTCTCACATTCAAGCAAACAGTTATAGTATCGTGGTTGAAAATGGTTGGAACTGCTCTTTGTAAATTGCCTACCATACTCCAGGTATTTCACCCCAAAACCTCTCAACCAACCAGCTGTGAAAACAGGGAGGCTCCCAGAGGGCTCAAACCCCCTCCTCAGACCACGAGCTATGGCATGTCAAAGACAAGACTGAATTTAAATTTCCAAGACCCCTAAGGTTATATTCTATCCAGTGTTCTTTGCTGTACCATTTTGACTTGAACTGATTTGAAAGGTGGGATCACACTGGGAATAGATCAACCAGGTCCCTAAGGGGTACAATGTCCTCAACCATCCATGAATTTAATTCTATCTCAAAGCAAGGGTGTAAATAATTATTAGATTGTCTACTTGAATTTTGTATTCCATAGTAGAAAAAAAAACCTGTTTGACAGTAATAGGAGTTCAGGTACCAGCAGGGTACACAGAGAGATCATTTGCGGACCACTGAACATACAGTTTGGCTCTGCACACATGATCCAATGTTACCTGAGTTTTCTGAGTACTCATCAGAGTCATGTGGGCCATGCCTTGTACCACAGCATCAAAAACCTTCTGATGCCTCTGTCCATGACGGCATTGTATGAGTTATGTTAGTGTTGGGGCCAGTGGCCCTGGCCTGACATGAGATGCAGCAGGCTGAGGCTGTCCCTTATCTAATCCTGTTTTCTGTGCTTATTGTCCTGAAGGCCAAAGGCACAAGATTTTTCATCCCACATTCCTGCAGGCAGGATGTGATTTCTGATGAAGGTGTATGATGTTCTTTGCTCTATCAGCAGAGCTTGTACCCTGATCATTGCTACTTTGTAAACTTGCTCTGTTCCTGTCCTATGCATGATTGCACACAATGAATGTTATCTGTATGGGTCTGGGGTATATATCCATGTCTTTCTGTGTGCTCACTGCTGGAGACTGAAGGGTTTCCTTAGGGAGACTGCCTCCAGTCCCTCATCGCTGGGCCCCCTACTTTGGCTTGGAACATGATGAGGCAATAAACGTGGTGATGAATTGACTGAGTGCTGCGTGTCTCCATGTGGTTTGTCGGGTGGCCTCTGACAGCTGGTGCCATGACTCGAATTCATCTCATCCACAGGTAAGCCTCTGTAAGAGGGAAGGCTGCAGCGGTAGCAGGCTGTAGGGATTACAAGGGAGGCACATAAGCACGAGTAGGGCGTGGCAGACTAAGGCTTGCCCGGGGAGCCTCTCCTATTGCCCATGGGGAATAGACAGTCACATCTAAATGTGACAAGGATATAAAGGCCTTGTTAAAAAGCGCCGGGACGCTGGGTGCAGGAGAAAGGAGGGAGCAATTGGCACGTGTAGGACTTAAAAGACAAAAAAGTTCTCAGGAGCCCCTCTAAGCCATAACTATGGAAAATGTGCATTTAAATGCGTCAAAGTGTCCGGACTACCCATTCTATTTTTGTATTATGTACTAACTCTACCCTTATTATTGATAGAAATGCTTGGGCAGATTATGCGTGGTTTTCTTTACAAAAAAAAATGTAAATCAAAATATGCCACAAATAGTTAAGGTTGCACAAACCTACAATAATGTAACAATTACAGATAGTAAGAGGCTACTATCATTATGACTAAATGGTTACCCACTGTGTTCCATCCGCTGAAAAATTTGTTGTCTTATCAAAAAGAGATGTTGCAAATATTTAATAAAGCCCAAATCACTAATTTCAGAATAATGCAAAATGTTAACGCATTTGTTAATTGGACTGTGTGCACCTCAACATGTCTGTTTAACAAGTAACAATGCCTCAAATCTCCATGCCATGGGATTGTCTAGCCAGTTCTCAGGCTGTCTGCAGCAGCTTGAGTTGTTGTATTGGAATGGTACTGTTTTTTATGTCCCTGACATGGGTGCCCAAGAAGCTAATTCTCCCTCAGTTATGTTTCAATTTACCCTTAAAACACATTGAGTATTATTGTGTTTAATTACTAAGTGTATACTTGTATGAGAAATTTGTATTGCATTCTTATAATGTGTTAATTATGTCTACCTCTCAATACAGCCCTAGGGCCAAATGTAAGGACAAATTTTTGAAATAAAGAGGCTTGTATCTAGGTTCAGCTCTGGTGGACAAGTAACTTTGTTGCCAAATGACCTTCTCCTGCTCCTTGGGAGCCTGGCCAGTTCCCAGGGAGGAGGATAAAGGAATGTTTCTGATAAAAAGGTGGGCATGCTTCGTGTCTTGGCTCTCTGGCCAAGATCCGGGACGGGATGCACTGCTTGCCTAAAATCTTGGCAATGAGCCACCCTTGTCCTTGGAGGCTTTAAGAGGGAGCCAGAACAAGCCTCTACTGCTGCTTCATCCCAGGGGAACACACAGTCAAGTTAAATGTTAAACATGCCTGTAATGATTACTAATGATGTCTGATTCTCAGTATGGATTCTTTTCTGGTGCTTTATAAAGATTGCCTAGTGATGCCCACAACACTATAAATTCTACTAAACGTAAGTACAATGTAAACATGGATCAATTGGCTACTATGACTGAGGTGTTCTGTGACAGTTCCTTTGATGAGGGATTAGCAAAATGGATTCACTTAAAAACAGGACATTCAGGACCTGCCACTCTACATGGTTTGTCATTACAAAAATTATCAAGGAGGGCTATGCCCAATAAATAAGGGTGCTATAAATGTGGACAGCAGGGACATGTACAAAAATTGTCCAAAAGTCAAAAATCAAAATAAGGCTCCTCCTGGTATTTTCCCCCAGTGCTAAAGGGGAAGGCATTGGGCCAATAAATGTCACTCCAAAACTGATAAATAAGGTAATTAATTAAAAAACAGAGTTTAAAAAGCTGGAATTGGGGCCAGCCTCAGTCCCTCCCAACAAAAATCAGTGGACCGTCTTGCTATAGTATCATTAAAGCAATGGAGCCATGTTTATTGCAACATTCTGTTAATCTATACTCCTTTACCATCTTTCCTCTAAATAATTTTAGTGTGCACTATAAGGCTTGCAGCGTATTTCTTGCAGATTAAACTAAAAATAACTAAGTCTGTGCACAGCAGACAGCTAAAAAATAATTTGCTGTCACAAATTGGTGTAGTTGACAGGATCTGCAAGTATACAAAGCAATGCCTTTCTTTAAAAGGAAAACTAAAGTTACATGTGTAACCTGTAATGTTCCTGGCTGAAAAGACCCTCAGTTCACCTCTTTGACAAAGAAATGGGCTCTCTGCTCAGGATTAAGTAAAAATTAAAATGACAAGTTACGGAGTGCACAGCCTCCACAAGTTATTAAGGTTTTACAGTCGGTAAAATAAAGGGATCCTATCACCAATCAATGAAATACACCTAATCCAATACTGGTATGGGACATGGACTCCTAAGGGGTGGGTTTTTTTATGTAGCAAATATGCCTTCACATCGTTAGCCTCTGATAACTTCCACAATTGCTCCCTGGACTGTGTGGCCCCGATGCTGACATCTGTGTTTACAGTGGCGGATAGAGCGTGTCGGCAACATGCTTCACCTAAAGACTATAATGGCAACATCATCCTAATAGGAGAGGACACTGCCCTGGCCATGGCTGTACCAGTAGTAAGTGTTCCTGGACTGGCCTTTGGAAATAACCATGGACTGCGAAGGCTTGCATATTCAGTGACCAAAACAATTAATCTTACTGCTACTGGACTGTCCAATATAGCTGAAGAATTGGATCAATTTCACTCAGGAGTACTTTTAAACCATGCAGCTAACAATTACTTGATGTTAAAAAATCATATAAGTTGTAAATCTGTAACAGGAAAATGTTGTTTTAACATTACTAACAATGTTCCATATATAGAGTCTGTTGTTGAAAAACTTAAGAATGAAATGCAACATATGTTTATTACTAACCCCCTAACATTTGGAGGGTTTCAATGGATTCATTGGTTATTAATGTTGACTGGACCACTACTGCTTTTCCTACTTTGTATGGGATGTTTTCTGTGTGTTCTGCATTTTATGCTGACTTCACTACAGTCTGTATGAACTGACATTCATCATTATTTGTAATCACAAATAATTAATATTTGGCTCTATGTTTCATCTCTCACCTAATGTTGGGCTGGAATGGTACTCAGAGATGGGTAAGGTGCTCAGCATCCTGTACCAACCTAAGACAGGGCTCTAGGCCAAGCTGCCAGAGTTACCGATGATGGGTAAGGACAGAGATGACTGAGGGCAACCTAAGACAGAGGCCATTCTCAATTAAATAAAAAAGGGGGAGATGTAGGCAGCCCATAAACGAGTCATAGACAAGTCAAGGTCAGTCTTGGCTTGTAAAATTCCTGAAAGGGAAAAAGGTCACCTATTCCCATGCTCCAGAAGAGTGATCAAACAAAAACACTCTGAGTGGCAGTGGATCAGCATATCCATTCAGGACTCATTACTAAACCAACGGGTCGATGTTCTCCAGGAAGAACTGAATCTTATGACGGGGATGTGGGGAACCCCCTGCTTGGTTCAATCTGTTGCACTTTGAGCTACTCCATTTCCCTGGCATAACTATACTCCTCTTGCTAATTTGTCTCGCTCTTTAGGTGCCACCTTAAACCATACCTGGGATAGTAATTTCACTGGTTTGCTGTGTGAACTACGGCAAGAGATTTGGGTTCTTAACACAACTGGACACGGATATTTGGTCCCCATTTGAAGTCATTGCTGCAAAACCCCCGTCCCCTGCAATACAGCAGGTGTTGTTTGGTTCCTTGGACCAGTAGCCAGAGATGGGTAAGTGCCTTGAGGGATGGCATGCAACCTAAAACAGTGGAGGGCTGAGACTGCTCATGCAAGTTGACCCTCTGGCAAAGACGGGTAAGCTGCCACTCCGCTCAGGGGCGCCTAAGACAGGCGCTGGTCCTAACATAATAAAAGGGGGAGCTGTGGGGAGCCGGCCCCCACAACCTCTGCCATCTGCCTGCCTGCCTAGCCCTGCCTGTAGACTGATGTGAAGTAAAACAACCAAACGTTCCCACCATTCCAATGTGCACAGAGAGGCTATCAAAAGGACAGGACATACCCTCAAGGACACTCTCTAAAACAGTGGGCTGTGGTATGTGATATGCCATGAAAGCCTCGGTCTCTCTCTTCCTAACTGCCTCATTGACCGCTTGCTCCTACACTGTTCTTAGGGTGGACTGGTAGTCAATGACGGGTAAGCACTCACAGGCTTCTCTAGCAACCTAAGACAGAGGACAGGACATGCTTCCTGTATCCTTGATGATGGGTAAGCAGAGTAAGCGCTGCGGGGCACCTAAGACAGGCACGAGTCCACAGCATTCAGCGGTTAATGCGAGGGACTTTTGGAGGATGGATCCTCCCCCATGGCCCTCTGGACAGTGTAGACACCGGTTACCATAAACACCAGGCCATTCTTGTACAAACAAGAAGGGGGAGATGTCGGGGCCAGTGGCCCTGGCCCAACATGAGATGCAGCAGGCTGAGGCTGTCCCTTATCTAATCCTGTTTTCTGTGCTTATTGTCCTGAAGGCCAAAGGCACAAGATTTTTCATCCCACATTCCTGCAGGCAGGATGTGACTTCTGATGAAGGTGTATGATGTTCTTTGCTCTATCAGCAGAGCTTGTACCCTGATCATTGCTACTTTGTAAACTTGCTCTGTTCCTGTCCTATGCATGATTGCACACAATGAATGTTATCTGTATGGGTCTGGGGTATATATCCATGTCTTTCTGTGTGCCCACTGCTGGAGACTGAAGGGTTTCCTTAGGGAGACTGCCTCCAGTCCCTCATCGCTGGGCCCCCTACTTTGGCTTGGAACGTGATGAGGCAATAAACGTGGTGATGAATTGACTGAGTGCTGCGTGTCTCCGTGTGGTTTGTCGGGTGGCCTCCGACAGCTAGAATGGTGACATATAAAGGGGAGACAGTCATGAGTGACAGGGCACTGCTTGTCCACATATGGCTCCCTCTTGCTATCACTGAATATCTGCTGTGTATTATGCTAGAGCGGGTGAGGTATGAGTTTGGAAGGCATGAGAGACCAGGACACTGCACATTCATACAGAGCTACTGTGTGTCATCACTCCATATCTGGTATTTACAGACCCATGTTGCCCCTTGATATCTAAAAGTCCTTTCATATCCTCAGAACATAGAACATTACATCTGCTAGGCCAAAACTCCCACTTCCCAGATAAGGAAAAAGAGTCTCAGGAAAGGGAAGTTATATCACCTGAAATTGCAGCCATCTCAAGGCAGAGCTTTGTCCTTATTCAAAGTTGTCCAAATTCTTTCATCAAGAAATCTTTCCCAGGAGAGAGGGAAGACACTTTAGTATTCAGAATTAAAATAAAATATTACTCAGGCAAATTGTACACTCCTCATTATATCACTAGTTGTACCGTACCAATACCTCACTAGTGAATATGTGGGGGAATTTGTTTTAATAAGCATCACACATTCTGGGGCCAGTGCTGTGGTGCAGTGGATTAAAGCCCTGGCCTGAAGCACCAGCATCCCATATGGGCACTGGTTCTAGTCCAGGCTGCTCCTATTCCAATCAGCTCTCTGCTGTGGCCTGGGAAAGTGGTAGAAGATGGCCCAAGTGCTTGGGCCCCTGCACCCACATGGGAGACCAGGAAGAAGCTCCTGGTTCCTGGCTTCAGATCAGCATAGCTCTGGTAGTTGCAGCTTTCTGGGGAGTGAACCACCGGATGGAAGACCTCTCTTTCTGTCTCTACCTCTTTCTGTAACTCTGTATTTCAAATAAATAAAATAAATCTTTAAAAAATAAAAAAATAAACATCACACATTCTCCACAATAAGTAATTAGTTGAGGCAGATACATGTGGCACTGCCAGCCCTGTCCATACCTACCACCGGCTTCATCTGGGAAAAAAAAGGAGAAAGGAGGTGAGTAGGCCTTCTACAGACATGCCACATCTACCACCAGAGACAGAGCTCCCAGAAGGCCTGGAATACTGTGCAACTGGGTCCAGCTTCTCAGGAAAATCCATGAGTCATATGATCAAAAATACCAATCAGGTCAATTTTATTTTTTTATCTTTTATTTAATAAATATAAATTTCCAATATACAGTTTATGAATTTCAATGGTTTCCCCCTCCCATAACTTCCCTCCCACCCACAACCCTCCACTCTCCTGCTCCTTCTCCCCTTCCATTCACATCAAGATTCATTTTCAATTCTCTTTATATACAGAAGATCAATTTAGTATATATTAAGTAAAGATTTCAATAGTTTGCACCCACATAGAAACACAAAGTGAAACATATGTTTGAGTACGATTTATAGGATTAAATCAAAATGTACAGCACATGAAGGACAGAGAACCCACATGAGGAACAAGTACACAGTGACTCCTATTGTTGACCCAACAAATTGACGCTCTAGGTTATGGCGCCAGTAACCACCCTAGGCTCTTGTCATGAATTGCCAAGGCTATGGAAGCCTTCCAAGTTCACCAACTCTGATCATATTCAGACAAGGTCATAAAAGACAGAGTGAGGATAGTAACCAATGATCCTAAGAGTGGCATTTACCAGGTCTGAACACTAATACAGCATTAAGTGGGGAAGAGGACCATCAGTACACCCAGGTTGGGAGTAGAGCCACTGGAGGTAGAGAAGAGGTTATGATTACAAGAAATGAGGCCAAAGTGTGCTAGACAGGGTCTAGAACAAAGGACAGAGTCATTATTAGAGGAGCTAAGAAAGGTGCTGTCTAAGCTACACTTAAGTTTTCTGATTGAGAGGCAAATAGAACCCGACAGAAGGGGCTTGATAATAATCTGGTGGGCTTTAGGCCTTGTAAGTTAAGAGGCCCAGACTTATCTATCTCTTCACATGGGGTATATCCTAAGGGAGGTGTGCACCTCCTAGGGGAAGGCACTCTGTTGACTTTCATTACTTGGCTGGCCTGGGAGGAGAGCTGGCCAGGTAAAGGCAGGTGGCATCTCTAACAAGAAATTTACAGTTCTGCCTGCAATGTTGCTGACCCTACTTGGTGGTCACTTTGGAAGTAGGGCTGAGTGAAGGGCTTTTCAGCTTAGAGGCATTAAGATCTGTGGCTCTGACCTGGGCATTCTTTGACTCCAGGGCAGATTGATTTCCAGTGATCCAAAACTTGGCAGACCTGCCAGGGCTCTTCACAAGCTGACTTCTGCTGAAGCCCAGGCTTACCACATTGAAAGCCACTGCAGTGGACTGGCCTGTTGGGTCTCCTTGAGGGCAGATCACTGTACAGATCAGCCATTAATAGGCCTGCCACCCATTGCTTCTGATGCCTAGCTTTCTTTTCTTCCTGGTTTGTGTTAAAGCAGACCACAGGATGCAAGTCAAGGGAGTGCCCAAGTCCCATCTCTAATCTTTGGTGGCCTAAATTACAAATCCATAGTCACAGGTATGTTCTGAAGTAGTTTTTCTAAGGTAGAAAATGCCCATGAGGAAAATTATATTCTCACTTTAAAACTTTCTTTCCCTTTGGTCTGAAAGGGAGGTTTTTTCTACTGTAGCTAAGAAATTATAATTTAAGCTCTTATTTTGGCCATGCTACTACAGAAAAATGTTAGGCATCCCTTTTATAAGTTCTAAAGATTAAATTGTGTATCCTACAGATTCCTTCATAATAGAAGTAGTTTCCTACCTTGAAGAGAATAGAGAAATGAAAGAACAAGTTGGGCTTAGAATAGAGAAATGAGGGAGCAAGTCCTAGATCACATGCTGACAATAGCAATATTACATGAACACTTAGCAAACCATTTGAACCATTAGATAACAACTTAAGAAAACATTTAACAGAAGGTCCAATGCCTTCTATTAATTTTAAGAATCAGGTATTTGGAAACGCCTCTTAAAATGTAACATGGGGTAGTTTGTTTAACCAGTAAACTTAAGCACAACCATATAAAATGTTTTTAGTTTCTTTCTACCAACAAGTATAAAACATATGATACAGAGATTCAGGTCACACTAATTAAAATGTATCTTTGATTGATTTTAGCAGCTTAAATTATGGACAATCTTATCTATAAGCCAATTAAAATAAAACTCTTAATAAAAATTTCCCATGTGGACATACGATATGTACACACATATAACATAACATAATAGACCAATGTAGCAATTTTTATAATAGATTTTAAAATCTTTAACTCTTTTTGTAGATTGCCAATTGATTTGAATTGCTTTTTGTTGTTAGTAACCTCAGTTAACCATACTTTCTCTCAGTTTTACTGTTAATACCTTATTGGCTTCATCTGTTTACAGAGCCATCCCAAAGTACTGAATACAATAGAAGTGGCTGGAAAAAGTCCATAGGAACCTATAGGAGGACAGCTAAACACAGAACCAACAACGCTTTAGTTTTATGAGCAGCAAATCCTATATAACTGTGGATGACAAAAGACTTTAAGTTGCAATGTTTAAAATTATAAACTCATCAACCAACAAGAGGTACTTGCTTACTTCACAGTATTTTTGAAAGCACCTGTAGGATTTTACAAGTATTTAACCCTTTAGGCCTCTGGGACTTTCTCATTAAAATGAGTATCATGTCTAGTAACACAAGATCATTAGACTTTTTAATTCTGAAACATTTGTATTAATAGCATTTTCCATTATAGAAACTTAAAATTTAGTACCACATCACATCTTGACAGTACTTCTAATATAATCCAAATAGCCTGATTAGTTGGTGTCTCTATAAGATGAGAGACATAGGTCCTTTGATTTTTTCAGTTGGGCCCAAACTGGAAAAACCAAAGTCCAAAATTTACTGGAAATTTTAGAGACCAGATTGTTTGGAACTTTGATTTTTTGAATGCCTGTCAAGAACTCCAAGAAGGCTCAAAATCCAAAATATCCGGTGGAAATAAGATTCCTTAAAATCATAACATAACATAGACCAAATTTGATCATTGTTACAAGGTGATTATTCAAGTCTTTGAAAATAAGCACATATTTAAATAACCCATAACTCTTAATAAAAATTCAGCTGTTTTTGAACGATTAGAATTTAACAGACATCAAGAGAACATAATAGATTACTTTAACACATTGCTTTAACAGAGAATCAGATTTAATTCTATGTCAAAGAGAATTTGAGCTTCCTGTGATCTTTTGCTGTGAGGTTTCCTTCCCTTACCTTCTTTCATATTGGTGACCATGTTTCTGTGTTTCTGTGTGTAACACATCTTTAAGCCTCTTTTGCAGAACAGGATGAGTGGCAAAAAATTCTTTCAATTTCTGTTTGCTATGAAAAGTCTTTATTTCACCTTCATTCACAAATGAGTGCTTTGCAGGATATAATATTCTGGGCTGGCAGTTTTTCTCTCTTAGTACCTGGGCTATGTCTCGCCATTCCCTTCTAGCTTGTAGGGATTCTGATGAGAAGTCAGCTGTGAGTCTGATTGGAGATCCTCTGAGAGTAATTTGACATTTCTCTCTTGCACATTTTAGGATCTTTTCTTCATGTTTCACTGTGGTGTGTTTGATTCAACATGTCGTGGTGAGGATCTCTTTTGGTCATGTTTATTAGGGGTTCTATGAGCTTCCTGTATTAGGATGTCTCTGTCCTTCTCCAAACCTGGGAAATTTTCTGCTAGTATCTCACTAAAAAGGCCTTCTAATCCTTTCTCCCTCTCCATGCCTTCAGGAACTCCTCGAACTCGAATGTTAGGTTTTTTAATAGTATTCTTTTATCCTGTAGATTCCTGACAATGTTTTTTAGATTTCTGATTTCTTCTTCTTTTCTGTGATTTGTCTGTTTCCTTTCCTGTTCTCTGTCTTCTTAGTCCATTATTCTCTCTTCTGCTTCACCCATTCTGTTTTTAAGGCTCTCTAATGTGTTTGTCATTTGACCTATTGAATTCTTCATTTCATTATGATTTCTCATCCCTATCACAGTTTCTTGTTCTATAATTGTTTCATTTCATTTTGATTCCTCCTTAATATTTCATTTTCACAAGAGAGATTTTCTATCTTGATCATTAAGGATTTCTGTGGTTCAAGAGTTTGTTTTTGAGAACTTCTTAATGTTCTTATCAATTTTTTGAGATCTGCTTCTTGCATTTCTTCTATCTCATCATCTTCATAATCTTGAGTTGTGGTGTCTTTTTCATTTGGGGGCGTCATAATGTCTTCCTTGGTCTTGTTACCTCAGTTTTTGTGTTTGTTGTTTGGCATGTTGGAGATATTTGGTTTCTTCACTGTGCTATTTTTTCTTGTTATATTATGGCTCTAGGTTAAGTGAACTGTCTGCTTTCAATGTAGCCTTAGAGGCTTGAGATGAGTGTGGCCTGAGAGCTCTGTTTGGTTCCTCAGGGTTGAGGGTGTGCCAAAGGTGACACTCCCAGGTTAGGCATGGTAAATCTCTCTTTCTTTCTTTCTTTCTTTTTTTGATTCAAAAGGGAAGTAATTCCACACAGCTGAATGTAACTGGAGGTAGTTAGCAGGCGAATGATATACCCACAGGAGCCAAAGATTAGAAGCTCTTTCCCAAGGACCACACAGGGAATCTCTGCTGCCCTCAGTGTGGGCTCTAATTCTCCTGCAGTCTCCCACTAGGTTGCCAAGTTAGATCCTAATCTCCTGTTATTTCACCCCCCAGAGTCAGGTTTTTTTGCTAGGCTCAGGGCCGGTGCAGACCTGAGGTCATCCTACTTATGACGTATGTCCAAAATGGTGCCTGCTCTTTCTCTTGCTCACTTTTGAAAGGTGAGTGGAGAGAGAGAAACTCGGTCCATATCAGTAACTTTTTTTTCCTCTCTCTCGTCTAGTTAGCCTGGTGAACTTTTCCCCACAGAGTTTCAAGCCTCATTCCCTCTAGTTTCCTCTTTCTGCTTTCCTGCTGGTGTCTAGGGCTATTGAGGTTCGGCTCACCTCACTTTCCAGCGCTGGTGTGTTGATTCTGCCGCTGGTGTCCCTAACTTCAGCTCCCATGCTCTCCACACAAGTCCACTGTAAATCACTACTTCCAGAAGAGCTTCCTCTGCTGTTTCTTCACCTACTCTTCCTTGAACTTGCAGTATCTCCACTTTTATTTTACTGTCTCTTCCCAGACTATCAGTGTGCTCCCTACCTATTCCACCATCTTGCCGCTCTCAGGGTCTTTCTCTCAGGTCAACTTTAAGAAAATGAAATGTCCAAGTTGTCAATATTCTTTTCATATGTAAAATTATTCTCAGTTAAAAACACATAGATTCAAATTAACACTTAGTCTGTTGATAAAAGCATTTTTATTTGTAAAAATAGTATTTATTTATTTTAAATAAACAGAGAAAAAGCAAAAGAGAGCTAGAAGCTAGGGGCCTCAAATTCCCTCTGAGTCCCCCAACTTGTTACAAAGAGCCAAGTGCTTGAACCATTTTCCACTGCTTTCCCAGGCACATTAGAAGGGAGCTGAATTGGAATTGGAGCAGCCAGGACCAGAATCAGTACTCATACAGGATGCTGGTATTGCAGCAGGTAGCTTGATTCACCATACCACAGTGCTGAATATCATAAAATTATTTTTTTAATTTTATTTATTAGAAAGAGGACAGTGAGATAGAGACAGAGACAGGAGACATAAAGGGTCAGGGAAAATGAGAGCTCACATCTATTGATTTACTCCCTAAATGTCAACAACAATGAAGGATGGACCAGCCTGGATTAAGAACTTCATGTAAGTCTGTAGTGGAATGAGAAGACCATGCGAACGTGGCCACTGGCAAGCGAGCATCAGTTAGTCAGGAATGGCTTTGAAACACAGCTGGCAACGGAGCCTGCCTGGCAACAGGCTGTGATTGGATGACTTTGGAAACTGCCTGGCAACAGGCTGTGATTGGATGGCTTTGGAAACTGCCTGGCAACAGGCTGTGATTGGTTGGGGCATAGACCACCCCTTGACCAGATTGGCTGGTCTTGGCTATATAAGCTGTTGTACCAACTGTAATAAATGAGTCTGTGGGCTGCTCGCCTCAAGCCTGCTTTCACCTGACTCCCGGGGTCTGTGTGTTGACTCTGCACCTCTTGCCCCCACCATGCTACTCCTCTCAGAAACGAACCCACTGCAACATTGTTGAGAAATCAACGGCAACATAAGTCACCCCACATGAGTGTCAGGGACTCTACTACTTAAGTGGGGTTGCAGTCAGGAGTAAGACCTAGGAGTCAAACCCAGGCATTCTGATGTGGGATATAGCAATCATAACCACCAGGCTAGCTGTCCTTTTATCATTTTTGTAACAATATGAAAGGTCTTTAGCAGAGGGTAATGTGGTAATGGAATGCCATACATTTGTTGTTTGCTCCTTTGTAGCACCTGGGACACACAGGGTAGTCAGAAAAGAAGCATGAACTAAGAATCAGACTTCCAAATGAAAGAGGTATTCCAAAAGTTCACAGAAAATGGAAATTAGAGGAATTAAAGATGGCTGTACATGGAAAATACATTATTATTTTCACCACAGTAAAACAACAGGAGAAGAGGGGAGGAACCACATTCCAAGAGGGCAATTGCAGAGAACTGTGCAGTGGAAAATCTACAGAAAGAAGTACACATTATGGAGCAGTGAGGTCAGTGCAGTCTCACAATGGTGAGCCCATGCCACTGGTGATATTGCCTGGTGATATTGCCTGAAGGAAAATCTGATGGTCCCTACTGAGTTTGCATCCAGCTTGAAGTGCTAGCAGGGTACAAGGTGCCTACCTAACCCATGAAGAGAGACCACATTGCTTTCTTCTCATCCCAATAAAAAAGGCACCTGGCAACTAAAAGGGGGGGAAAGCCATCATAATAAAGTGTGTAATTGGGGCAAGCACCATGGTGCAGTAGGTTAATCCTCTGCCTGCAGTGCCAGCAACCCATATGGAAACCAGTTCTAGTCTCAGCTGTTCCTCTTTCAATCCAGCTCCCTGCTGTGGCCTGGGAAAGCAGTGCAAGATGGCCCAAGTCCTTGAGCCCCTGCATCCACATGGGAAACCTGGAAGAAGCACCTGGCTGCAGGCTTTGGATTGAGCAGAGCTCTGGCCATTGCAGCCACTGGGGAGTGAACCAATGGACAGAAGACCTTTTTCTCTGTCTTTCCCTCTCACTCTCTGTAACTCTACCTCACAATTATGTAAATAAAAAATCTAAAAAATAAGGTGAGTAATTGCTGCTGTAGCCCATGCATATACCCTAGAGGATTTATCAGAGGAATGAATCTGCAGCGCTCACTGATTTTAAGTCTGGCCTGGAGGATTAGTGGCAAGTAGGGTGCTCTCTGTGAAGTGAGGCCCCATTGTTCCCTTCCTCTCACTCTATCAGGGCACCAGTCACAGCTTGCCAGCATGGAACATTGATTGACTTCTACCTCCAGGAAAGCCACAACTCTCTCATGTACAGGGTATCACACAAGGCTAAACTCCCTGACAGTGTGGGAATCCTGTGACTGTGTGATAGAGGGGCAGGGGTGTGGATGGGTCCTTGGGCAATCATTGGGTCTGACTGCAGAGTATCAAAGTTCCCTGAGTGCTGGGGTGGGTGATCTTGGAGGACTCCAAACTCACACTGAGGAGCACACAGATCCTTTGTATAGTTCCTGTGCTTGAGTGAGTAGGGTATTCAGGTACTGTGGACTAACACTGTGCAGTTGGTTCACCTTGGCAAAGAAGAGTTGAGGAACACAGCCTACCCTTGCTGATGACAGATGAGATCTACCATACCCACATGGGTGTCACTATGGATTCTTGCCTCACACTTAAGAACTTACTGGAACTCCAACCAATCCAGCACAAACCTCTGGATATCAGCTGAAGGAGGAGATACTGCACTAAGCCATGGAGTCATATTTCAAATATAAAAGCCCCCAGATGATAAAACCAAGTATATCCACAAATCTCTGAGAGATAAATGTAGAAATATAAGGAACATGATCAAGGAACTCAAAATGACTCCAGAAAAGTAAGAGGAAGTACTTCAATATTAGTATGTGAAGAAAAAAAAAAGATTGATGAGATGCCTTAAAAGGAATTCAAAAGTATGATCAGACTACTCAAAAAATGAAAAGCAAATATATTAGTTAAAGAAATTCATATATGGCATGGCTCAGAAACTGCTGGGGAAGACAGAGATAATGATGAAAAATCAAACAAAATTTTAGAAATGAAAAATTCAACATGTCAAATAAAAAATATAGTGGAAAGCCTTAAAAAGAGGCTCAGTGATACAGAAGAAAAAATATATCAGCCACAATACAAATCTTTGGATCCACGTCAAACAAACAACAACAATAAAAAGGAACTTAGGAAAAAAAAGTAGTATTTCATATTTATGAGCTACTACCAAATGACCTGAATTTCTTAGAAATTAAGGAAGGTGCAAAGACATAATGGATTAGAAACTTATTCAATGAAAAATAGCAGAAAACTTCTCTAATTTGGAGAAAGATGTGGCTATCCATGTACATGAAGTACACAGGACTTGTGTGTAATAAACATGATCAGAAAAGATCATCACCTTGACACATTTTAGTTAAACACTCACAAGTAAAACATTAAAAAAAATCCTAAAATGTACATTAGTTAAACTCTAGATCTATTTTAAAGGATCACCAATTAGACTGACAGCTTATTTATCATCAGAAACCATACAGGCTAGGAAAGAATTATTATGTTTCTAAAGTTCTACTTATGAAATGCATGTAAATAAATTTAAAATAAATAATTTGTCACCACCTTGCCAGTTTTACAAATGACACTCAAGAATGTGCTATTCACAGAAGCACAAGTAAAATAGTAACCATAAAAGGATGTGAATTCATAAAATTTCATAGCAAAAGTACCAAGGAAATCCAAAACAATCAATAGAAATATTTATGGAAAAATAGTAGGACCAACTCATTACTTGTCAATAGCAAGGCTAAATGTAACTGGACTAAACTCTCCAATTAAAAGATGCATACTGGCTGCATGGATTTTAAAAAAAGCCCATCTATTTGAGCCTACAGGAAACATACAAACCACCCACACATAATTGAGGATTAATTTCCAACAATGAGTCCTGAGAATTCAATCTATAGCACATCCTACTCAGTAGGGTGTGCCTTTTCCATGTCCCTAAGGTTAGCATTACTCTTATTGCCTCTTACCAGGGCTGCTAAACCATTGCCACTGATTTCATTAGTAGCTTACCTCACCTTAAGTATTGAACATTTAGTATCCCCCCCCTCATCTCTGCATCTAGTTATCTAGTCTCTGTGGGTTGGAAAAACACAGTATTCATATCTTGTGTTCCTTCTCTTCCCTGCACCATCATTATTGATGAGAAACTGCAGCAAAGTAATTGCTCCTTTTAATGTCATTAAAAATCCTGCCTTGTATACATTAGAAGCTATCTTATTAATTTCCTTTTCCATGTAACTACTTCCTGAAAAAACTAATGGAGTGTCTTGTAAAATTGTTAACAGTGATTGCACATGGATTCTTTTCTCAGAACTCTCTTTAGTTCCTATTCATCCCTATGTTTCATCTGCAATCCCTGCTCTGAAACTCGGTCATGGCTGGATCCATTCAATGACTAGACCACTTCAGTATATAAAGGAAGAGTGCTAACACTGTGATCCAGGAATATGTTTCATAACATCCATGAAATTATTATGCTTCATAACATGCATGAAATTCAAAGCAAAACTGTACATGTCTCTGTGTGTGTGTGCGTGTTTGTGTGTGCACAGGTCTTCATCTGGAGACAGGACACTTAGATTTCATTCAATTCCCCAAGACATTTTATTAGCTTCCTAACAGTTGCAATGGCAACTGACTACACACTTGATGCCTTAAAACAGCAAAATCATGAAATCAACAGGTGCACAGGGCTCTCAGAAGGCCCTAACAAGAGGATTGTCCTTCAGCTGCCCCAGCTTCAGACAGCTGTCAGCATTCTTTCACTTGTGGAAGTGTCACGCCAATCTCTGCCTCCATTTGTATGTGGCCTTTCTCTCTATGTTTCAATATGATTTTCTGCCTCTTATAAACACACTCTCATTGGGATTAGGGACCATTTTAATCTAGTGTGATCTCATTTTGATCCTTATCTTAATTACATCTGCACAAATATGCTATTTCCAAATAAAGTCACCTTCTGAGTTTCTTTATAGACATGGATTTAGAAATGGTGTGAATTTCTACCCACTGCAGAGAGACATGACCCAAAATAGTTATGAACGAGATTAAGTGCAGCATAAAATCCTAAGCAACTATAATGGCAATCCAGGGTCCTCATACTCTGTGTCCACCTTACTATTTCTCTGAGCTGTGTATTTTGCTGCCACAGTCCACCCCACATGCCACTTACTCCTGGGTCCTGATCCACTGTACCAGTCTGCTTCCTACTCACTATGGATTATTTCTACTGGTAGGTTTTTAATCTTCTGCCTACCTCCCTTGGTATGCATACAACACACAATTCAGACTTTTACCCTCAATATTCTTGTTCCATATTTTGACAACTAGAGAGCTTAGCCAGTCTTATGGGTGACTCTTATTTCCCTCAAATAATTCAGAAATTGAAATCTGCATCCCTAATCCAATCCATATTGTGTTGAAGAATTGACATTCACTGAAACTTCTTTAACTCCTTGAGTGTGCTGTCTCATGTACTTATCACCTATGTACCTGTTACTATAAGTGTTAGACATCTAAATGGTAGTTATAGCTATAGTTATATATAGTTATTTAGTGTTATACAACTGAGTAGAAACATGAGCAGTTATTGCTTAACAGGTATGGTACTATCACCTATGAGGTAGTTTTAACTGAGAGTTACAGAAGGTAAGTAATTTTCCAGCATCACAAAGCTGAGGATCAGCAGATCTGTGGTTCAAATCCAGATTCAACCAAGTTAACAGAATGTGCTCTTTATGATGGAGAATCATCTTAGCACATTCAAATAATAGAAAAGAAATTGTGGTTGTAGCCAGATAAAGTGGTAGGAGATGGAACTAAGTAGATGGGTATCTGATTAGTAGGACCTCATGTGCTTGAAAAACTAAATAATTCTGAGCATGATGGGAATACAATTGGGGAATGGAGAAAAACGGGATCATAGGAAACATGCTACATTTTTCAGTTGCAAAAAGTAAATTCACTTTCCATTCATTTAGTTATTCATTTAATAAATGATTATTTTCTGATGGACCTACAATGCACAGAGCACAGTTGTACATAAGAACCCTATCATAGGGGCTGCCAGTCTTGCAAGCTCTGGGCATCAGTAAGGTGACCAAAATACCTTCCCTCCCCTACCACTATTGTCTGCAAAATTACCTGGATATTTCAGACTGTGAGGTAACTGCATGAGTAATCATCCCTTTCTCAAATTCCAACACCTGTGTTAAGCTCATTACATGTGTATATCAGTGTAAAAGTCCTAAAATGGGTGGCGTGTCAGTTCTCACCAGTCCTATTTTATGGCAGAACAAAGTGAGGCACAGAGATATTAAGCAATGTGCCTCAGATCTTGAATCTGTTTCTAGCTAAAAAAGTGTCATGCCTAGGAAGCACTGGATGAAGAATCCTCTGGAACCTGAGGGCCTGAGAGGCAGCTGTGGGTCTTTGACAGCTAACTGCAGGATGAGAGTAATTTTTACAGGGCAGGTAAAATGTAAAGCACATGAATGCAAGGTGGCCATGGACAGAAACATAGAGCACTGGAGGGGAAGGACCACAGTGGCCTGAGGCCATTCTCTGTTCATTGTCAGAGAAATCAGTTTATTTCCCCATCAGAGCAAGAGACCATAAAGCATTTGGGGTGTGATAGAACTGGGCAGGGAGTGGCTGGGGTATGTGAGAATAAAACAGGTGTGCCAGGCTCTCTGGGCACCAACTTCATGGTTTCTCTCCACTCTCCCACCCCAGGGCCTTGAGGCAAGTTGCTTAATTCTCTCTCGGTTTCTAAGCAGTAAAATTAGGATCAATGTCATGTCAGTGGGTCACTAAACATTCATAAAAACACACAGGACACACAGGAAAACCTTGGTTCATTGATGGGCACAAAGAAAGCTCTAAGGAAACCACAACATGCGCTCATCTTCCCAACTGTGGTGAGAACCAGTGATGTTCAGCATGCTCAAGAATGCATATGGCCTGCCAGATGGCAGTTTGTGAAGGCAGCATTGCCACTTTAACAAGAAATGTGTCCTTGACATGAGGAATTCCCCTCTGAAGAACCCATTCTAAGATGTACACACTCATTAACTTCCTTGTCAAAGGATGAAGCTATAAACCACTTCTTAATCAGGTGGGGTTTTAGGTGGCTGTGAACCTTCATAAACTTTCCTTTTAAATGACAGAAGCAGGCCAACATCATATAGAATAGGTAAAAGCTGGAAATATTTTGACTAAGATCTGCAACTAGACAAAGATCTCCACTGTCACCACTTTTATTCAATATAGCTCTGGAAGTTTTAGTTGGAGCCATAAGGCAAGAAACATAAACTAAAAGTATAAAAATTAGAAAGGTGAGAATTAAATTATCAATGCAGTTGATACAAGTCTTATATTGGGAAACAAAAAGATCCCCCCAACACACTATTAGAACTTACATGAGAATTCAGCAATTTCAGGATGCAAAGTGAACACAAAAATTGATATCACTCATACAAATCAACAATTATCTGCCTGAGAAAGGACTTAAAAGAAATCTTCCCTTCACAAAATCTACCAAAATTAAATAATGGAATAAATTTAATCCAGGGTGTGAAAGATCTCTACAATAAAGATATTTTTAAAAATGAAAGAAACAGAAGGTACAAACAATGAAAAAAAATCAATGGTTCAAGTATTCCAAATGTCCATATTATCCAAAAAATTTACAGTCAGTGCAATCTCCATCAAAATTTCAAGGACATTCCTTACAGAAAAAAAATATTAAAATTTAGATGGAAATATGGATGATATTAAATGGACGAAGCTGTCTTAAATGATAAAAATAAAGCTATAGGCATCACATATCAGATTTCAAGACACATTACAGGGTGATTATTAACATAGCATTGTGCTCCAGGCCGGCGCTGTGGCACAGCGAGTTAACACCCTGTCCTGAAGCACAGCATCCCATATGGGTGCCGGTTCTAGTCCCAGCTGCTGTTCTTCCAATCCAGCTCTCTGCTGTGGCCTGGGAAACAAGTAGAAGATGGCCCAAGTCCTTGGGCCCCTTCACCCGCATGGGAGACCTGGAAGAAGTCCTAGCTCCTGGCTTCAGATTGGCACAGCTCTGACTGCGGTGGCTATTTGGGGAGTGAACCATTAGATGGATGACCTCTCTCTCTCTCTCTCTCTCTCTCTCTCTCTCTCTCTCTCTCTCTCTCTCTCTCTCTTTCTCTCTATCTCTCTCTTTGCCTCTCCTCTCTCTGTGTAACTCTTTCAAGTAAAATAAATAAAACTTAAAAAAATTAAAAATAAAATAGCATTGTACTGGCATATAGACATGTAACTCAAAGGCACAGATTATAAACACCAGAAATAGCTGCACATCAACAATCAAATAATATTTGACAAATTCTGCTAAAAATGTTCATGTATTGAGAAAATTGGATATCTACATGCAACTGTTTGAAACAAGACTCCTACTTTATCTGCTATACAAAAAAATTTTACTTGAAATGAATCAAGCATCTAATCTTAAGATACTATTAGAGGTGGCCAGCTGCACGGCTCACTAGGTTAATCGTCCGCCTGTGGCGCCGGCACTCTGGGGTTCTAGTCCTGGTTGGGGCACTGGATTCTGTCCTGGTTACCCCTCTTCCTGTCCAGCTCTCTGCTGTGGCCTGGGAGTGCAGTGGAGGATGGCCTAAATGCTTGGTCCCTGCATCCACATGGGAGACCAGGAGGAAGCACCTGGCTCCTGGCTTCAAATCAGCACAGTGTGCTGGCAGCAACACATTGGCCATCATGGCCACTTTGGGGGTGAACCAATGGAAACAGGAAGACTGTTCTCTCTGTCTCTCTCTCTCTCACTGTCTAACTCTGCCTGTCAAAAAAAAGATATTATTAGAGGAAAACATAGGGAAAATGTCGCAGGACATTGGCCTAAGCAAAGATTTTTTGTATAACATCCCAGAAGCACAAGCAATAAAGAAAAAAAATAGAGAAATGTGATGTCAAGCTTGAAATGTTTATGCACTGCAAAGAAAAAAAATGAAGAGAAAAATGACAGTATGGAAAAAAATATTGGCAAACTATGTATCTGATACATGATTAATATATAGACATGACAAACTATTGAGCAAAATAGAAGCCCCAGAAACTAACCCACACATCTACAACCAACTAATCCTTCACAATTGAGCTAAAATCAATCCCTGGTGAAAGGAGAGTCTCTTCATCAAATGAAGTCTCTTCATCAAATGCATACAGAAGCATGAAACATGACCCCTACATTACATCTTATAAAACAATCAACTCAAAATGGACCAAACCTCTAAATCTAGGACTCGATACAATCAATAACTAAAGGAAGACTTTAGGGAAACTGTAAGACATTGGCATTGAAAACAAGTTCTTGAAAAAGACCTCAGAAATACAGGTAATAAAAGTAAATATACAAGTGGAATTAACTCAAGCTAAAGAGTTTCTGTCTTGCAAAGGAAATACTCAATAAAGTGAAGAGGCAATCAATGGAATGTGTTAAATTATTTGCAAATTATGAAATAAAGGATTATTATCCAGAATATATTAAGAGCTCAAAAAACTCAATAACATCAAAACAAACAATACAGTTAATAAATAGACAAAGGGCATGAGTGGGCATTTTTCAAAGGATGGAATTCAAATGGCCAACAAATAAAAAGTGCTCAGAATCACTAGCCATCAGGGAAATGCAAATATATACCACCATGAAAAGTCAGCATTGCTGCTGTATCATGTATATCTTCCATCTGCAGCATCCCTGTGTCAATTTGAGTTCTGGTTGCTTCACTTCTGATCCAGCTGCCTGCTAATTCACCTCAGAAAGTTGTAGAAGATGGCCTATCTCCTTGGGCCCCTGTGCCATATCGGAGAGCCAAAGCCTCTAGCTTGTGCTTTAATCTAGCCTAGACCTGACCACTACAGCTGCTTGAAGAGTGAGCTAGTAGATGGACAATCTCTCTCTTCCTCTGCCTCTCTTTCTCTGTAACTCTTTCAAATAAAAAAAAATAAAGCTTTAAAAAAGTACAGTGAGGTTTTACCACTTCCCAGTTCGAATGGCTATTATCCATAAATAAATAAATACATTAACTAATTAATGAAATGCTGGTGAGGGTGTAGGATAATAGATACACTAATGGACCTCTGAAATGATATAAACTAGTGCAACCATTATTGGAGATAATAGCTCAATATCTCTGTAATCTGAAAATAAACCTACCATATGACTCAGACATCCCACTCCTGGAAATTTACCCATAGAATATGAAATCAGCATATGAAAGAGTGATCTACACCCCCATGTTTATTGCAGCAAAATTCACAATAGCTAAGATGTGAAATCAACCCAGCTGTTAATCAACTGAAGACTTGATAAAGAAAATGTGATACACATTCTCATACACACACACACCACACACACCACTACACACACCACACACAGTCTTTGGATTAGTACTCACCTTAAATATAATGAAACCCTGTCTTTTGTAATAAAATGGGTGGACCTGGAAGCCATTTTGGTAAATGAAATAAGTCAGTTGCCAAAAGAAACAAATATCATATATTTTCTCTGATTTGTAGCAACTAACATACACAGTACAAAAAATGTACTGTAGATGAATGAAAATTACATTTTGATATTTGACTATTGTTTACAGCCTTTGTCCATTCTACTGAGGAATTGTGTTTTTCTTCTACTTACTATTCTTTGAATTATTTACTTAGTGGAAGGTTAATTTTGGAATTATAACATAAAAAATATGTAGTTCAATGTAAAGATTAAAAGAAAAAAATAAGAAAGCAAGGAGGGAAGGAGGTTGGACACATGGGTAGGAGAGAGGGAAGGGCAGGATATATCACAATGCTCCTAAATCTGTGTGTATGAAACATCAAATTTGTTCACCTTATATAAATAATTAAAAACAGAAAATAATAAAAAGGATCTAAGTGATTTATAGTTTCAGATGATTCCTTATAATACTCTAATTGTTATATTTTAGTGGAATATTTTAAAAAAGGAAATCCACATGGAATGTCAAAGGATCAAAGTATCCAACATATTCTCAAAAATGAGATTAAAGATGGAAGTTTCACAATCCCTTAATTTTCAAAATGAAAAATAATAAAAACTGTGGAAGTATCATAAACACAAAGATCAATGCAATAGAATAGAGAGACTGAGGGTGTGCATTTGGTCCCTCAGTTAAGATGCTGTTTAAGATGCCTGCATTCCATATTACAGTATTTGGGTTTAATTCTAGCTCTGGACTCAAATTTCCTGTCAATGCCAAATATGAGAAGCAATGTGATATGATAAATAATCAGGTCTCTGCCAGTCACATAGGAAGCCCTGATTATGTTTATGGCTTCTGGTTCAGGTTCCAGTTACAGCCCAGACCTGGTCATCACAGTCAACTGGGGAGTGAACCAGAAGTTAGGAACTTTCTGTCCCTCTCAATCTGCCACAGAAATTAACATACTACTACTAATAATGATAAACATTTAATATCATTGGCTGTTAATAAATGAAAGTCAAGATCTGTTAATCTTATTTATCAAAAAATTGACTGAATTCAGCATATCATTAAAACCTTAAACTATGACTTAAAGAGAAGGGCACAAGAAGGGCACCTATAGGAAATCTATGTCAGACTTCAATAAATGGGGATAAGGTACAAATGCTTCTAACACTTCTATTCAACAGTTCAGTAGAGGATTCTGCCAAAGAAACCACACAAAGAAAAAAAAAAAACTCCACAAGGGACTATTTATTGCCTCAGCAGTTTCTCTCCCAGCTATGCCACCAAAATATCCAAATCCACATGCACACAAAGGTTCACAGCAGAAATATTCATGAAAGCCAAATCTAAAAGCAACACAAACACTGATGTATAAGAAACACAGTATGCATTACATCTTTTATAATGGTATGCTATTTGGCAATCAAAATTAATAATGAAATGGCATGATACAAAATAATGAAACTCACAAAATAAAGAAATCAAAAATAAAATTTCACATAAAGTAACACTATGAATCCAATTTTAGGACATGTATAGAGAAATCCAATCTCTAAAGAGATTTTAGATTAATGCCTGTCTGTCACTGATGGTGAATGAGGATCTATTGTAGATAATATTAATTATTTGGGAATTAATGAAATGTGCTTATATTAGACTGTGGTTATGATTATTTAATTTCCAAAATTTTATAAAATATGGAATATTTGGGGCTGGCAACATGGTGCACTAGGTTAATCCTCCACCTGCAGCACCGGCATCCCATATAGGCACTGGTTCTAATCCTGGTTGCTCCTCTTCCTATCCAGCTTTCTGCTGTGGCCTAGAAAGGCAGTGGAGGATGGCCCAAATGCTTGGGCCCCTGCACTCACATGGGAGACCAGGAAGAAGCACCTGGCTCCTGGCTTCAGATCAGTGTAGCTATGGCTGTTGTGGCCATTTGGGGAGTGAATCAATGGAAAGAAGACCTCTCTGTCTCTCTCTGTCTCACTGTCTGTAACACTACCTGTCAAATAAACAAAATCTTTTAAAAATATGGAATATTCACTTAAAACATCAAACAGTTAGGTCTGGGCATATAGGTTCACGAGTTTGGTCTTAACAGAAGATACTGGAGATTAATAAATATGAGGGCATTTCAAATATTTGGTGGAACATGAAATTAAAATACACTAATACTCATTTGGCTAAAACTATATAAAACCATAAATATGAGGGACCTTACAATTCATAGACTATATTTTTCTATAAATGAACTATGCATGTGATTCAAGAGATTGTTGCACCAAAGTTAACCTACCATTTAATTCCTTATTTGTTACTTGATATTGCTTGATATAGCTCTAATTCAAATTAATTCATATATATTTGAAAAATACTTCATTTTCTGTATGTGAAACAATTTAAAGTATATATTAACTACCAATTTAAGGAATGTACTGTTTCCTAATCACTCAAAGTACCATGACAAAATATAAATCCAGTTTTTTTCCAAATTGTTTGTCTTAATAAACTTCTTCCAAGGATCATAATTTTAGCTGTGATACTAATTTTAATATTTCAACACCCCTTAAACTTATACAATAAGTGAAATGCTTGTTTGGGTTTTGTTGCCTATAATTACACATATCTATGTTTTACAGTGTGAAAATTTAATCCCTGAAAACAGTGTCTACTGACCAAATCAGTAAACAACATTTTACCTTCTCTGGTATTACACATCATGATCAAGCCTTGTAACACATTTTTTTCTGTTTTCTGATGAAATATAGACTGCTTTATGATGGACCATATTCACCCCACCATTCTATATAACACTAGGAACTCACATCTATAAACTAAGTCATATTTGGTACCAATTATCCAAATAGTTTTTACATACCAGATTTCAAGACATACTACAAGGCAGTTGTAATCAGAATAGGCTGGTACCAGTACAAAAATATATGGATAGAACAACAGAACAGAATAGAAACATCAGAAATCAATCCAAATATCTGCAACCAATTTATTCAACAAAGGAGCTAAAATCTTCCCTGGAGCAAGGACAGTCATTTCTGGTGCTGGGAAAACTGGATTTCCTCATACATAAGTATAAAGCAAGACCCCTTTCTTACATCTTATACAAAAAGCCACTCAAAATGGATTAAAAACCTAAATCTATGACCTGACACCATCAAATTATTAAAGGACATTGGGGAAACCCTGCAAGACATTTGCATAGCCAAAAACATCTTGCAAAAGACCCAATAGGCACAAGCAGTCAAAGCCAAAATTAACAATGTGATTTCATCCAATTGAGGAGCTCTGTACTGGAAAAGAAATGCCCAGGAAACTGAAGAGGCAACCAACATGGGGCCAGTGCTGTAGTGCAGTGGGTTAAACCCCAACCTGAAGTGCTGGCATCCCATATGGGTGCCGGTTCTAGTCCTGGCTGCTCCTCTTCTGATGCAGCCCTCTGCTATGGCCTAGGAAAGCGGTAGAAGATGGCCCAACTCCTTGGACCATGAACCCATGTAGGAAACCTGGAAGAAGCTCCTGGATTCCAGCTTCATATCAGCTCAGCTCTGGCCATTGTGGTCATTTGGGGAGTGAACCAGCCCAATGGAAGATGTCTCTAACCTCTCTCTCTCTCTCTCTCTCTCTCTCTCTCTCTCTCTCTCTCTCTCTCTCTCTCTCCTCTTATTCTCTCTTTGTGTAACTCTGACTTTCAAATAAATAATTCTTAAAAAAAGAGGCAACCAACATAATAGGAGAGAGTATTTGTGAACTATGCAAATGATAAAGGATTAGTGCCTAGAATATATAAAGAGATTAAGAAACTCAACAACAAAACACACAACTCAGTGAAGAAATGAGCAAAGGACTTAAACAGATATTTCTCAAAAGAGAAAATCCTACTGATTGATAGACCCATAAAAAAATGCTCAGAATCACTAGTCATCAGGGAAATACAAATCCAAATTATAATGAGGTTTAACCTCACCCCTGTTAGAATGTCTTTCATACAGAAATCAACAAACAATAACTACTTGCAAGGATGTGGGAAAAAGATACCTTAATCCACTGTTGGTGGGAATGTAAACTGGTAAAGCTACTATGGAAGACAGTATAGAGATACCTCAGAGGATTGAATATAGACCTACTATATGACCCAGCCATCCCACTCTGAAATTTACCCAATGGAAATGAAACTATCGTATGAAAAAGATATATGTACCCCCATGTTCATTGGAGCTCAATTCACAATAGCTAAGACATGCAATCAGTCCAAATGTCCATCAATTGAAGACTGGAAAAAGAAATATGGGATATGTACACAGCAGAAAAAATGAAATCTAGTCATATACAATAAAATGGAAGAATATGGAAAATGTCACACTTAGTGAGATAAGGCAGTCCCAAAAGGACAAATACCACATGTTCTCCCTGATTTTTTATAATTAATAGAGCATCTAAAAAGCAATCTGTAGAAGTCAAATTAACACTTCGATAAGCAATGACTTGAACAATCCTTGTCTTGACAGTGGAGGACTATTTTTTTAAATACTATTTGTTGAACTCTTTTGTATGAAGTGAATTGAAAATAGATTTTGGTATAATGTAAGATTGAGAATAAGGAGGAGGAAGAATAGTTTGGGAGTATGGGAGAAAGAATGGGAATGGAGGGAAGAATCACCATATACTTAAAGTTATAATTATGATGTGTATGAAGTTTATAACTGTAAAGCTGTATAGTTCTGAATACACTC
Organism: Lepus europaeus; assembly: GCF_033115175.1. NCBI lineage: Eukaryota > Metazoa > Chordata > Mammalia > Lagomorpha > Leporidae > Lepus > Lepus europaeus. The sequence continues at coordinate 9,524,649 of NC_084851.1, forward strand.
CTACCAACTTACTTCTAAGGATATAGTTTAAATACTTTCCATGGGACCCCAAATCCACCTTAGAAGTATCCACAAATCCACAAAAGAAGTATAGTTCTTGGGTGCTTCTTTAATACTGATTGTGTTTCTTTAAAAAAAGGGGTGAAATTAACTTCAAGATGCAATGACTTTGAATAGCCATTGTCATGAATGTTGAGGAACCTCTTAAATTTTTTTGATGTACAAATTGTTGAACTATTTACTGATATGTCAGTCTTCTGTGTATAAATTTAATCAAAAAGGGGACTTAATGGAGAATGGGACTGGGGATGAAAGAGGGAAGAGGAGGAAAGGTGGGGGAGTGAATGAGAGGGTGGGTATTATGGGAAGAATCATTGTATTCTTAAATATGTACTTATGAAATGCAAGAAGTTTGTATTCCTAAATTAAAATGTTTCCCTGTGGGTGTGTGTGTGAAATTCATCAGTTTGAAAAAAACAAAGGGACACACAGAGAGGCAGGGAAAAATACTCTCTGTCAATTGTCACTTCACAAATGCCTAAAGCAGACCTATTTTGATAGGACATCAAACACACAGTTGACAAAAATGAAAATAAAGTAGTAGGGCTGGAAAAAAACAAATTAAAAGACTACATACTAAAGGAAAAAATTTTTAAAAAGATAGCAAATCATAGGAGAAAATATTGGCAAACTTAGTATGATTTAGGGAATACTACAAAGAACATCCAGAAATCAAAAGCAAATATAATAAAAATGGACAAATTTAATGATACTTCTTTTGTGAGTACTTAGACTTGGTTATAATACAACTCTTTCTGGAAAGAGGTCCTGCATGGGAATTTAGTGCACAATGATTCTTGCTAATTTAACAATTAGCACTCATATATGATATCAGTGATCAGCCTTTGTCATGAATGTTGAGGAACCTTGACATCAGCTGACTAGGATATGTGGGGAAAAGGGAACATAAAAATTGTTTTGAGGAATATAAAGTGGTACATCTACTATGGAAAACACTATCAAGGATCCTCTAAAAATTGAACAAATGACAAAAAGTAATCCAACTAATGGATGTGTATCCAAAAGAAATAAAATCACGATCTCAGAAATATACCTACACATCTGTGTTCACATAAGCATTATTCACAAGAACAAGATATGGAAATAACTACATTGTCTGTCAACAGATGAAAAGAAAGAACATTATACATACATAATGGAATCACATTCAACCTTGAAAAAATTCTGATGTTTTGTGCCAATATGTATCCTAAAGTATGAGTATGTACATTAGGCTGCTTGATATAACACAGAGAAAAATAAATGCCACTTATGTGTGGAATCTAAGGAAGTCAGTCATAAGCACAGAATATAAAGTGTGTTGCTTGTTGAATGACACATTTGCATAAGGAGATAAATTAATGTTAAGATATAATATAGAGAATTCTTGGGGGCAGAGCCAAGATGGCGGATAGTGAGGATGTGTTCCAATAGTTTGGGAAAATAAAGTTTCACAAAAGTGGAATTACTGTAGCCTCAGAAAAAGACTCAAGAAAAAAACTACAGAGGAAACGATTCTGGATCTAGTGGATGTGACACAGAGGACCTACAGGGAGCCCACCACGTGAAAATCCAACCACGGGAGCTGAGCTGCAGAATCTCGCCAGCACGGGAATGAACAGAAGGTAAGACAGAAACATCAAAAACCCAAGACATTGGTGGGGAAAGCCAGAGGCCTCTCTCTCCACTCACTGAGCAAAACAAAGAGAAGGCACCATTTTACATATGTAAAGCACCACCAACGAGTACACAAACTCAGTAACTTTGGAACTTTGGTGAAACTTGAGAACACATTGAAGGCTGCATAAACTCTTTGTGTGGTTCCAGGGGTAGATCAAATGAATACTCACAGAGGCCAGATTTCAACTACATTCAATTCCACTCAGCTGTGCGGAATTACTTCCCAACTGAGTCAAAAAAAAGACAGAGAGAGAGAGATCCATCAAGGAGCAAGGGAGAGAACAATCTGGGTGAGTCACATTTTTCACAGCCTTAAACCTGAAGAATCAAGCAGAGCTCTCTGGCCACACCCATCACAGCCCCTAAGGATCCATCAAAGCAGACAGCCCACTTAGAGGCATAGTATAATGAGAAAAAAACACCACAGCCAATAAATAAATAAATTATCTCCAATGCCAAACAACAAATGCAAAAACCAAGGTAACAAGAACAAAGAAAAGACTATGATGCCCCCAAATGAACAAGACACCCCAATGCAAGATTATGAAGATGATGAGATAGAAGAAATGCAAGAAGCAGATCTCAAAAAATTGATAAGAACATTAAGAAGTTCTCAAAAACAAATTCTTTAACTACAGAAATCCTTAATGGACAAGATAGAAAATCTCTCTCATGAAAATGAAATATTAAGGAGGAATAAAAATGAAATGAAATAACTAATAGAACATGAAACTGTGATAGTGACAAGAAACCATAATGAAATGAAGAATTCAATAGATCAAATGACAAACACATTAGAGAGCCTTAAAAACAGAATGGGTGAAGCAGAAAAGAGAATATCAGACTTAGAAGACAGAGAACAGGAAAGGAAACAGTCAAATCAAAGAAAAGAAGAAGAAATCAGAAATCTAAAAAATACTCTCAGGAATCTACAGGATACTATTTAAACACCCAACATTCGGGTTCTAGGCGTTCCTGAAGGCATGGAGAGGGAGAAAGGATTAGAAGGCCTTTTTAGTGAGATACTAGCAGAAAATTTCCCAGATTTGGAGAAGAACAGAGACATCCTAGTACAGGAAGCTCATAGAACCCCTAATAAACATGACCAAAAGAGATCCTCACCACGACATGTCGTAATCAAACACACCACAGTGAAACATAAAGAAAAGATCCTAAAATGTGCAAGAGAGAAACACCAGATTACTCCCAGAGGATCTCCAATTAGACTCACAGCTGACTTCTCATCAGAAACCCTACAAGCTAGGAGAAAATGGCAAGATATTGCCCAGGTACTAAGAGAGAATAACTGCCAGCCCAGAATATTATATCCTGCAAAGCTCTCATAAAATAAAGACCTTTCACAGCAAACAGAAATTGAAAGAATTTGTCGCCACTTGTCCAGCCCTGCAAAAGATGCTTAAAGATGTCTTACATACAGAAACACAGAAACACGGTCACCAATATGAAAGAAGATAAAGGAAGGAAACCTCACAGCAAAAGATCACAGGAGTATCAAACCATATATTAGAAAAAATCTTTGGCAAATGACAGGGCAAAGTTAATCCTTCTCAATAGTCAATTGAATGTTAATGGCCTGAACTGTCCAGTTAAAAGACACCGATTGGCTGATTGGGTTAAGGAACAAAACCCATCTTTTTGCTGCTAACAAGAAACTCATCTTTCCAACAATGATGCATACAGACTGAAAGTGAAAGGCTGGGAAATTATATACCATGCCACAGAAATGAAAAAAGAGCAGGCATAGCCATCTTAATATCGGACAACATAAACTTTACCACAAAAACTGTTAGGAGAGGCAAAGAGGGCACTATTTAATGATTAAGGGATCCATTCAACAGGAAGATATAACGATTGTCAATGTACATGCACCTAATTACAGGGCACCAGCTTATTTAAAAGACTTGTTAAGGGACTTAAAGGGAGACTTAAACACCAATAAAATAATACTGGAGAACTTCAATACTCCATTCTCAGACATAAATAGATCAACAGGACAGAAGATCAACAAGGAGACAGTAGATTTAAATGACACTATAGCCCAAATGGATCTAACAGAGATCTACAGAACATTTCATCCTACATTTAAGAATTTACATTCTTCTCAGCAGTACATGGAACCTTCTCTAGGATTGACCACATACTAGGCCATAAAGCAAGTCTCAGCAAATTCAAAAGAATTAGAATCATACCATACAGCTACTCAGACCACAAAGGTATGAAATTGGAAATTAGCAACTCAGTAATCCCTAGAGCATGTGCAAACACATGGAGATTGAACAACATGCTCCTGAATGAACAATGGGTCATAGAGGAAATTTAAAGAGAAATCAAAAATTTTCTGGAAGTAAATGAGGATAATAGCACAACATACCAAAACCTATTGGATACAACAAAAGCAGTGTTAAGAGGAAAGTTTATATCAATAGGTGCCTACATCAAGAAATTGGAAAGGCACCAACTAGATGAGCTTTCAAGTCATCTCAAGGATCTAGAAAATCTTCAGCAAACCAAACCCAAACCCAGTAGGAGAAGAGAAATAATTAAAATCAAAGATGCAATCAACAGGATTGAATCCAAAAAAAAAATTTGCAAAAATCAGCCAAATGAGGAGCTGGTTTTTTGAAAAAATAAACAAAATTGACACCCCATTGGCCCAAATAACTAAAAACGAAGGGAAAAGATCCAAATCAATAGGATCAGAGATGGAAAGGGAAACGTAAAAACAGACACCACAAAAATAAAAAGAAATATCAGAAATTACTACAAGGACTTGTATGCCAGCAAACAGGGAAATCTATCAGAAATGGACAGATTCTTGGACACATAAAACCTACCTAAATTGAGCCAGGAAGACATAGAAAACCTAAACAGATCCATAACTGACACAGAAATTGAAACCGTAATAAAGGCCCTCCCAACAAAGAAAAGCCCAGGGCCAGATGGATTCACTGCTGAGTTCTACCAGACATTTAGAGAAGAACTAACTCCAATTCTTCTCAAACTATTCAGAACAATCGAAAAAGAGGGATTCCTCCCAAATTCTTTCTATGAAGCCAGCATTACCTTAATTCCAAAAGCCATAAAAAGATGCAGCATTGAAAGAGAATTACAGACCAATATCTATGATGAACATAGATGCAAAATCCTCAATAAGATTCTGGCCAATAGAATGCAACAACATATCAGAAAGATCATCCACCCAGACCAAGTGGGATTTATCCCTGGTATGCAAGGATGGTTCAACGTCTGCAAAACAATCAACGTAATACACTACATTAACAGACTGCAGAAGAAAAACCATATGATTCTCTCAATAGACGCAGAGAAAGCATTTGATAAAATACAACACCCTTTCATGATGAAAGCTCTAAGCAAACTGGGTATGGAAGGAGCATTCCCCAATACAATCAAAGCAATATATGAAAAACACACGGCCAACATCCTATTGAATGGGGAAAAGTTGGAAGCATTTCTGCTGAGATCTGGTACCAGACAGGGATGCCCACTCTCACCACTGCTATTCAATATAGTTCTGGAAGTTTCAGCCAGAGCTATTAGGCAAGAAAAAGAAATTAAAGGGATACAAATCGGGAAGGACGAACTCAAACTATCCCTCGTTGCAGATGATATGATTCTTTATTTAGGGGACCCAAAGAACTCTACTAAGAGACTACTGGAACTCATTGAAGAGTTTGGCAAAGTAGCAGGATATAAAATCAATGCACAAAAATCAACAGCCTTTGTATACACAGGCAATGCCACGGCTGAGGAAGAACTTCTAAGATCAATCCCATACACAATAGCTACAAAAACAATCAAATACCTTGGAATAAACTTAACCAAGGGCGTTAAAGATCTCTACGATGAAAACTACAAAACCTTAAAGAAAGGAATAGAAGAGGATACCAAAAAATGGAGAAATCTTCCATGCTCATGGATGGGAAGAATCAATAGCATCAAAATGTCTATTCTCCCAAAAGCAATTTATACATTCAATGCAATACCAATCAAGATACCGAAGACATTCTTCTTAGATCTGGAAAAAATGATGCTGAAATACATATGGAGACACAGAAGACCTCGAATAGCCAAAGCAATCTTGTACAACACAAACAAAGCCGGAGGCATCACAATACCAGATTTCAGGACATACTACATGGCAGTTGTTATCAAAACAGCATGGTACTGGTACAGACACAGATGGATAGACCAATGGAACAGAATAGAAACACCAGAAACCAATCAAACATCTACAGCCAACTTATATTTGATCAAAGATCCAAAAAAATCCCTGGAATAAGGACAGCCTATTCATAAATGGTGCTGGGAAAACTGGATTTCCACGTGCAGAAGCCTGAAGCAAGACCCCTACCTTTCACCTTACACAAAAATTCACTCAATATGGACTAAAGACTTAAATCTAAGACCTGAAACCATCAAATTTTTAGAGAGCATTTGAGAAACCCTGCAAGATATAGGTACAGGCAAAGACTTCTTGGAAGAGACCCCAGGAGCACAGGCAGTCAAAACCAAAATTAACATTTGGGATTGCATCAAATTGAGAAGTTTCTGTACTTCAAAAGAAACAGTCAGGAAAGTGAAGAGGCAACCGACAGAATGGGAAAAAATATTTGCAAACTATGCTGCAGATAAAGGGTTGATAACCAGAATCTACAAAGAAATCAAGAAAATCCACAACAACAGAACAAACAACCCACTGAAGAGATAGGCCAAGGACCTCAATAGACATATTTCCAAAGAGGAAATCCAAATGGCCAACAGACACATGAAAAAATGTTCAAGATCACTAGCAATCAGAGAAATGCAAATCAAAACCACAATGAGGTTTCACCTCACCCCAGTGAGAATGGCTCACATTCAGAAATCTACCAACAACAGATGCTGGAGAGGATGTGGGGAAAAGGGACACTAACCCACTGTTGGTGGGAATGCAAACTGGTTAAGCCACTATGGAAGTCAGACTGGAGATTCCTCAGAAACCTGAACATAACCCTACCATACAACCCAGCCATCCCACTCCTTGGAATTTACCCTAAGGAAATTAATATGGCTAATAAAAAAGCCATCTGCACATTAATGTTTATTGCAGCTCAATTCACAATAGCTAAGACCTGGAACCAACCCAAATGCCCATCAACAGTAGACTGGATAAAGAAATTATGGGGCATGTACTCCATAGAATACTATACAGCCATAAGAAACAATGAAACCCAGTCATTTGCAACAAGATGGAATAATCTGGAAAACATCATGCTGAGTGAATTAAGCCAGTCCCAAAGAGACAAATATTTGTTTTCTCTGATCGGCGACAACTGAGCACCAAAGGGGAAACCTGTGGAAGTGAAATGGACACTATAAGAAACAATGACCTGATCAGCTCTTGTCCTGACTCTTGATGTAGAATGTAATACTTTATCCTTTTTAGTATTTGTTGTTGTTGTTGTTGTTGTTGTTTTAGTACTAGTGGTTGAACTCTGTAATTAACACACAATTATTCTTAGGTGTTTAAATTTTAACTGAAAAATGATCCCTGTTAAATTTAAGAGTGGAAAAAGAGAGGGAGGAGATGTACAATTTGGCGCATGCTCAATCGGACTTGCCCCAAATGGTGGAGTTAGAAACATACCAGGGGACTCCAATACAATCCCATCAAGGTGGCATGTACCAATGCCCTCTCACTAGTCCAAGTGATCAATTTCAGTTCACAACCCATGGCTCTGATAGGTCTAAGAGTCAAAGGGATCACACAAACCAGACAAGTGTCTGCTAATACTAACTGATAAGGGAGAGAAAGATCCAACATGGGAAATGGGATACACAGCAGACTCATAGAATGGCAGATGTCCTAAACAACACTCTGGCCTCAGAACCAGCCCTTAAGGCATTCGGATCTGGCTGAAGAGCCCATGAGAGTATTGTAGGCATGGAAAGCCAAGATACCATGGAAAAGAAAAAAAGAAGAAGACCTAAATGAAAGATCTCTGTGAGTGAGATCCCAGTGGAAAGAATGGGGCCATCAAAGAAGGAGGTACCTTTCTCTGAAGGGAGGAGAGAACTTCCACTTTGACTGTGACCCTATCAGAATAAGATCAAAGTCAGTGAACCCTAAAGGCTTCCATAGCCTCAGCAACTCATGAATAGAGCCTAGGGAGATTACTGATGCCATGAATAGGAGTGTCAAATTGTTAAGTCAGCAACAGGAGTCACTGTGTACTTACATCCCATGTGGGATCTGTCCTTAATGTGTTGTCTAATGTGCAGTGATGCTATAACTAGTACTGAAACAGTATTTTTACACTTTGTGTTTCTGCATGGGTGCAAACTGATGAGATCTTTACTAATTATATACTGAATCGACCTTCTGTATTCAAAGATATTTTGAAATGAAAAAAAAAAAAACAACCTGGTGTTAAATTGGAAATGGCATAGAAAATTAATTAATTTTTAAAAATATATTATGTAGGATCTCTGTCTTTAATGTGCTGTACATTCTTATTTAATGCTATAACTAGTACTCCAACAGTATTTTTTTTTCACTTTGTGTTGCTATATGGGGGCAAACTGTTGAAATCTTTACCTAATATATACTAAACTGATCTTTTGTATATAAAGAGAATTGAAAATGAATCATGATGTGATTGGAAGGGGAGAGGGGTGTGAAAGGGGAGGGTTGCGGGTGGGAGGGAAATTTTGGGAGGGGGGAAGCCATTGTAGCCCATAAGCTGTACTTTGGAAATTTATATTCATTAAATAAACATTTAATAATAAAAAAAAGATATAAAAATAGAGCCCAGTACCTTTATGAATACAATATTAGAGAAAATATTTTAAAATCTGAAATATGTTTTAAAAACTATGTAAGGGGATGGTGTTAGGTGATTGTCCTAATCATTTCATAATGTGTATGTACAAGGGAACACCAAAAGGTTTTTGATTTTAGGCTTAATATATAATGTGTATATTCCATATTCTTGTAAAAGTCCCCCATATATCAAACCATCAAGTTGCAGGCCTTGAATGTATACAAATTTTGTCTGTGATTATACTCCAATAACCTTTTAAATCTTTTAAATCACCCTATATCAAAAAAAATTAAAACTAACTTTGGAATCCAGGCTTATATCTATGGAGTGGGAAGGTTATCATGGAACATAAATAGTTTTTAAAGCACTCATAAATGTGACTAGCAAAAATTTGTATTTTGAAAGTTCAGAGACAGATGACAACCTGTCCACAGAATGTGCAAGGCTAAGATGACATCCAAGTATCAAGGCACAGTGTCCTCCTGCCTGCCCTCCCCATAGCCTGGACAGAAACCTGAGCCAAATGAAACTGTTTTGTCAATGACAATGTTATTTTCAATGGAAAGGGGGCAAGATTCTTATAATGAGCTATGCTGAGGCCCTGCTTCTCACAAAATCAGAAAACAAGGGGACTGAATTCAGCTCTGGATAAATAAGTGAGGACTCCATGAAGGACAGCTCTTCACCCACATGAACCCCACACACACAGGGTCTGGGTTCTCCCTACCGTCCAACGCATGCTCACTGCACAATCTGGGAAGACAGGGATGCCACCAACACTGGGTCCCAGAAACTAGTCCCAGCCAGCAACTGGCTGTGAGGAGACGGGACTCCAGGAGTCCCAGCTGCCAGCCCAGCCCCAACACTGAGGACCAGAGAGGGCCGAGGGAAGGGCCATGCCAGCAAGGAGATGCAACCCACAGATTCCCAGAGAGGACCCCTGCGGAGGCCCGCCTCAGACCAGCCTTCTCCACAACTTTCTCCAACCCCTCCTTCCCCATATCTGCATGATGGGACTCTCACACTTACCACTTACAGCTTCTGAGGTGAGCGGTGTCCTGATGCTTAATTACACCAGAATTCAGTAAACGCCAGAGGCCCCTCCTTGGACCTCTCTCCACTGTGATGCTGGAAGACTATGATGGCATCAAGATCTCACTTGATTATGTAGCATTCAGGCCCCATGCCTGATTGGACAGTGTGTATATCCGTTAGCATGCACAACATTACCAAAGTTGCATCAATCAGCATCCTCCATAATGCTAACAAATAACTTCAGATCTTGCGGGAAGGAAAAGTGAGAGGTAAGTCCTGTGTTCTGTTCTGAAATTGTGTCCTGCCACCAGGGGTTTTCACCTCCCTGGTCCACCACCTGCTGGGCCCACTCCTGCCTCCAGGGTCTTTCCAGAGAAGATCCTATCTGGGCTCGGAGTAACCTGCTTCAGATCAGTAACAATTTGAAGGCTGTTTATTAGCTCCTGAGCGTTTTGCATCATATGTGTGATGCACTTTTGAGTTGAGTATTTTTTTCATCATTTCATATATCTTTATGCATAAATTTAGAACAGATTAATCCTAAAGCTTTTCCTCTGGCAAAACAAAAGACTGTTCTTATATTTTTTGTGTCATTGGAATTGGCTGAGATATAGCAATCTATTACTACTAACATTTTTTTAGTTGGTATTAATCTTTTTTTTTAACTTTTATCTAATGCATATAAATTTCCAAAGCACAGCTTATGGATTACAATGAAATTTCCCCCCCATAACTTCCCTCCCACCTACAACCCTCCCCTTTCCCTCTCCCTCTCCCATTCCATTCACATCAAGATTCATTTTCAATTCTCTTTATATACAGAAGATCAGTTTAGTATATATTATGTAAAGATTTCAACAGTTTGCACCCACACAGAAACACAAAGTGTAAAATACTGTTTGAGTACTAGTTATAGCATTAAATCACAATGTATAGCACATTAAGGACAGAGATTCTACATGAGGAGTAAGTGCAGAGTGACTCCTGTTGTTGAATTAACAAATTGACACTCTTCTTTATGGCATCAGTAATCACCCTAGGCTCTGTCATGAGTTGCCAAAGCTATGGAAGCCTTTTGAGTTCACCAACTCTGATCATATTTAGACAAGGTCATAGTCAAAATTGAAGTTCTCTCCTCCCTTCAGAGAAAGGTACCTCCTTCTTTGATGACCTGTTCTTTCCACTGAGATCTCACTCGCCGAGATCTTTCATTTAGGTCATTTTTTTTGACAGAGTGTCTTGGCTTTCCATGCCTAAAATACTCTCATGGGATCTTCAGCCAGATCCAAATGACCTAAGGGCTGATTCTGAGGCTAGAGTGCTGTTTAGGACATCTGCCATTCTATGAGTCTGCTGTATATCTTGCTTCCCATGTTGGATTGTTCTCTCCCTTTTTTTATTCTATTGGTTAGTATTTGCTAGTCTTGTTTGTGCGATAATGATAATGAGTATTTTTTTATATTGCTTTAACGAACATTTAAAGACACATAATTTAATCCTTTTGTTTCCATTTCTCATGTGGATTTTTTCTAGTCTATTGTCCTTTAATATTATTTTTATTTGTTGCTTCCTGATTCTTAGTAAAGTGTGGATTTTATGATCTTTCTAGTAATCTCATTATCAGTTATATTTGTTTTTAGATTTTTATCGATTATCTGCATATAAACATCATGCAATGCATTCATGTTTTATTACATAGAAGTTTATGCTTACAACTTATGTTTGCTTCTTGCTGTTTTATTTCCCTGACTACTCTTGCAGTAGAAAGTTGAAGAGAGAAAGTTTACGTTTACACGCAAGGCATCGTGTTCTTCGGAGTCACTGTCATTGAGTTGTGGCAATTGGAGAAAAACTCAAGTAGTAGTTTTTATTAATCCTGCCTTCCCTCTTTCAATTAGTAACCATTATTTAGGCATTACTGATATTCCCAGATGACAAGGGAGGGTTTTCTTTTTAGCAGAACATTACTACAATAATATATATGTTCAGATAGTATGAAGTTAAAAGATATATGGACTAGACAACAATAAGTGCAATTAACTGGGCCGCTAAATGTTTTTGGAGGAAGTACAAATTTATATAGTATCAAAGTAACTTCACATCCTTGTTTACAGAAGGGGAATGGCCATAATAGACAATGTGTCATCATCTCATTATTTAATTTGAGAAGTTTTATGTCTTTCAATTAAGATGGTCAGATATAAAGAATGATGGAGCTCTTAGTTGAATTTTAATTTCAGTAAAACAGCATAAATTTTAGTATAAATATATTCCACACAGTATTAGAGTATCTTGTATTTTATCTGGCAGAACCACTCTTGTAGCAATACAATATGTGATACATTTCTTTCTTTTTTTTTATTTTTGACAGGCAGAGTGGACAGTGAGAGAGAGACAGGGAGAAAGGTCTTCCTTTACCATTGGTTCACCCTCCAATGGCCGGCGCACTGAGCTGACCCAAAGCCAGGAGCCAGGTGCTTCTCCTGGTCTCCCATGCAGGTACAGGACCCAAGCACTTGGGCCATCCTCCACTGCACTGCACTCCCAGGCCAGAGCAGTGAGCTGGACTGGAAGAGGAGTGACCAGGACAGAGTCTGGTGCCCCAACTGGGACTAGAACACAGTGTGCCAGTGCCACAAGACAGAGCATTAGCCTATTGAGCCACAGCACCATCCGTGTGGTACACTTATTACATATGCATACTCTCTTCCTGTCAAACACTTTTAACTTCAACATAAAAAGATTTGTCTTCCTATTTCAAGGATATGTGGAGGATAGATTAAAATATTAAAAGACATACTAAGAGAATCAATATAAAAAGAAGACAATGGGAGAGGCTTTGAAACAGCTAGCCTTTTTGTGCAGCACATCAGTAAAATCTTAATGGAAATGTGGAAGACTAAATGACAGAAAATGGGCAACAGGGCCAGTGCTGTGGCTCACTAGGCTAATCCTTTGCCTGTGGTGCTGGTACCCTGAGTTCTAGTTCTGGTTCAGGCACTGGATTCGGTCCCAGTTGCTCCTCTTCGAGTCCAGCTCTCTGTTGTGGCCCAGAAAGGCAGTAGAGGATGGCTCAGGTGCTTGGGCCCTGCACCTGCATGGGAGACCAGGAGAAGCACCTGGCTCCTGGCTTCGGATTGGCACAGCGTGCTGGCTGTAGTGGCCATTTGAGGGGTGAGCCAAGGAGAGGAAGACCTCTCTCTCTCTCTCTCTCTAACTCTGCCTGTCAAAAAAAAAGAAAGAAAATGGGCAATGAGTGAATCCAGTCAGTTATCCTGCTTTGTTCCCTGGACATATCTGATATATGGAAAAACTGAAGTAGTCATTGCTCTTAAAATGGGGTAGAAATGTATTGCTGAACAACAATAAATATTATGAATTCATGAAATAAGGTAACTATTGTACACATAGAATGTTGTCATATTGGACAAAAACAAAATTATTTTCATGATGAGATCTGGGATGATATGATGAGTCAAAAATTCAAAGAGAATATGTATTATGAAAGAGGTACATGCATTTAAGTATTTTTGTACAAAAATGAATTTGCCTTTTAACTTCATTTTTGGAAAACCTTTTTGATGTTCTTTTCTATATGTATGTTAATAAATCTTCTTTTAACACCATGTTTTTTTACTACTTTTTTTTTTCTTAAGATTTCCTTACTTATTTGAGAAGTGGAGTTACAGACAGAGAGAGGGAAAACATGAAGATCATCCATCTGCTGGTTCACCCCCTAAATAGCTGCAAAGGACTGAGCCAGGCTGATGTGAAGCCAGGAGACTGAAGCTTCTTCTGGATCTCCAATGAGGATGCAGAATCCCAAGCACTGAGCCATCTTCTACTGCTTTCCCAGGAGATTTCAGAGAGCTGGTTTGGAAATGCAGTAGCTGGACTTGAACTGCTGCCCATATGGGATGCCAGGACTGCAGGCAGTAACTTTATCTACTATGATATAGTATCAGCCCCACCATTTCATTTGTCAACGTGATACTTATTTACCTTTCTAAGGATGTGCAGTATGATTAAAAATATAAAATTTCACATGTACAGTTGTTAAAATTTTAGATTTCTAAAACATGTATGGGAAATTAAAGATGTTAGTCTTTAATTTCTCACCTAAACACTTGGTAGTATTTACCAATAAACTCAGAGCATCTTATTTTACTATTTTTTATTTATTTGACAGGTAGAGTTATAGACAGTGAAAGAGAGAGACAGGGAGAAAGGTCTTCCTTCCGTTGGTTCACTCCGCAAAGGGCTGCCATGGCCAGAGCTGCGCCAATCCAAAGCCAGGAGCCAGGTGCTTCTTCCTGACTTCCCATGCAGGTGCAGGGGCCCAAGCACTTGGGCCATCCTCCACTGCCCTCCAGGTCCACAACAGAGAGCTGGACTGGAAGAGGAGCAACCGAGACTAGAATTGGCACCCATATGGGATGCTGGTGCCACAGGTGGAGGATTAACCAAGTGAGCCACAGCACTGGTCCCTTATTTTACTATTTGAATAAGTGTCTAAGCTGTAGATGTGTACATTGCCAACTGTCTCTTCCTTGTGAAATGTTGTTATACTTAAAAAAAGCAAAAGAAATACCAGCACTGCACAGACATACAATTCATTATAAAATAAACAATGCACAAACCTTCAGCTGTGGAGGTCTACAGTTTGTTTCTTTGTTTCATGCTGTAAATGTCAAAAACATCAAAATTTGGCAAGAATAAAATTGGGATCAATAAGACTCAAAGAAAATGTTCAGCAATAATGCTAATGTCATTGATGTTAACATTTTAGTTACGTGCACTTTACCAATTAAGTTTTCAAACTCTAACACAAGCACATAGTTCCCTATAGTTACTCAATAAACACTAAAAATGAATCCTATGTAAAAAAGGGCTAGTCAAACCCAGCCTGCTTTTGAGAAGAGAAGACATGGCAGTCTACAACATGTACATCAATTGATCACAATAAGGGGGAAAGAAAGCCAAGGCAAAGCATTCCCAATGAGGAGAGCTGTACTCATCGAGATTTCAGACAATAAAAATTACAGCAGTTCTCGTGGAAGACTGACACATACATAATTATCTCTAACTTTCTTAGATTTTATTTTGTCTATTTGTTCAAAGATTTATGTTTTTCTTCCAGCATAAAATTTGCAGTATTTCATAAGCTCCCACAACAGTATATATGAAAATACCTCACAATGGTAGTTATGTCTGCAAGTTAAGCATTCATTCATCCATAAAAGAAGTTGCCAGCCAACAATCTCTCATGAACAATGCTCAGTGGTTGCTGAATGATTTAAAGTGAATATGAGTTGTTTCAATGGAGACAACTGTAATTTTCTGCTAAACTTTCAATTACTGAATTGCATGATTTAATTTTACCTTTCAGTTTATGGTCATTAGAAAGCTGTTTACGTGCATAATATACCAGATATATAATGATAAATGTCCGTGTGTAACTGCAAGGATCTCACAGACACACTATTGACTATATTATACAAAATCACGACACAAGTTTCAGTGTAAAAGATTTACTGCTCCTTCTCATTAAGCAAGAAACATCCCACAGTTGAAATTTACACAGGAGTTGCATGTTTTTAAATAAAAATGTCATTCTGATACAATGATATGCTAGTTCATTTTACATAATGTTAAAAGTTTTAGAAATGCATAATTTCTCAGTAAATACACATGGCACTGCAGCCCTTTCAAAATGAAAAAAAAAAAATAAAGTGGCCCATGGAAATATCTAAGATTATTTTATAGCTCCTGATGTTAAAAAATTAAACCAAGTTTGGTTGGCAGCATGGTTCACTAGGCTAATCTTCTGCCTGTAGCACCAGCACTCCAGGTTCTAGTCCTGGATCGGGCACCGGATTCTGTCCTAGTTGAGCCTCTTCCAGTCCAGCTCTCTTTTGTGGCCTGGGAAGGCAGTGGAGGATGGCCCAAGTGCTTGGACCCTGCACCCACATAGGAGACCAGGAGGAAGCACCTGGCTTTGGTTCGGATCGGTGTATTTTGGGGTTGAACAAATGGAAGGAAGACCTTTCTCTCTGTCTCTCTCTCACTAACTCTGCCTGTCAAAAAAAATTAAACCATGTAAGAAAAAAAAATGTTAAATAGAAACAAAAATTACGAAACTACAAAAACGGTGGCCTAGAAGTATGCACAGTAAAGTTTTCATTCAAATTCAGTAACTAAGTCATTTCTGGAATAAACACTGTGGATAATTATGTTAGGATAAGGCTCCTGTTAGCACTTAGATAAAATTCACAAGTTATGTAGAAATGATTTACATACTTTATGAAGAAAGACTCTCTCTTTTATTAAAAATTTTATTTGACAGGTAGAGTTATAGACTGATAGAGAGACAGAGAGAAAGGTCTTCCTTCCATTGGTTCACTCCCCAAATGGATGCTACAGCCACCACTGCCCTGATCTGAACCCAGGAGCCAGATGCTTCTTCCTGGTCTCCCACAGGGATGCAGGGCCCAAGCACTTGGGCCATTTTCCACTGCCTTCCCAGGCCACAGCAGAGAGCTGGACTGGAAGAGGAGCAACCAGGACTAGACATCCCATGTGGGATGCCAGAGCCACAAGGTGGAGGATTAACCAAGTGAGCTACAGCACAGGCCCCAAGACTAACTCTTAAACAGAGTTACTGCTTCAAAAATCACATACTGGCCAGCACCATGGCTCACTAGACTAATCCTTGGCCTACAGTGCCAGCATCCCGGGTTCTAATCCCAGTCGGGGCTCCAGGTTCTGTCCCAGTTGCTCCTCTTCCAGTCCAGCTCTCTGCTGTGGCCCAGGAAGGCAGTGGAGGATGGCCCAAGTGCTTGGGCCCTGCACCCACATTGGAGACTGGGAGGAAGTACCTGGCTCCTGGTTTCAGATTGGCACTGCACGCTAGCCATAACAGCAATTTGGGGGGTGAACCAAGAAAAGGAAGACATTTCTCTCTGTCTCTCTCTCTCATTGTCTAATTTTGCCTGTCAAAAAAAATCACATACTGATTGATAAACAGAGAGCATATTCAAGATGGGAGGAATTTGATGGAAATAAATCTTCAGTGGAAACACAACTAAAAACCATAATCCTGGTGATGCTGCTTATTTTTACCAAGATGAAGAAAGGAAATTTGATTACCTGATTACAAGGTACAACACATATTGACAGGCTAAAATGAGAAATTATGAACAATTTAAGAACCAGAATATTCCTTACTGAAGCACAAGTACATGATTTTCAGTTGATTGAGCATTGAATATGTCTCATAGAGGTCTCCAGTGCTTCTGGAGTTTTCACTTTTTAAATTTCTTTTTTTTTAACATTTATTTAATGAATATAAATTTCCAGTGTACAGATTATGGATTACAATGGCTTCCCCCTCCCATAACTTCCCTCCCACCCACAACCCTACCCTCTCCCGCTCCCTCTCACCTTCCATTCACATCAAGATTCATTTTCTTTTTTCTTTTTTTTTTTTGACAGGCAGAGTGGACAGTGAGAGAGAGACAGAGAGAAAATTCTTCCCTTTTGCCATTGGTTCACCCTCCAAGGCCGCTGTGGTAGGCGCACTGCGGCTGGCGCACCGTGCTGATCCGATGGCAGGAGCCAGGTGCTTCTCCTGGTCTCCCATGGGGTGCAGGGCCCAGGCACTTAGGCCATCTTCCACTGCACTCCCTGGCCACAGCAGAGAGCTGGCCTGGAAGAGGGGCAACTGGGACAGGATCGGTGCCCTGACTGGGACTAGAACCCGGTGTGCCGGTGCCGCAAGGCGGAGGATTAGCCTATTGAGCCACGGCGCCGGCCCCAAGATTCATAATCAATTCTCTTTATATACAGAAGATCAATTTAGTATAAAGATTTCAACAGTTTTCACCCACATAGAAACACAATGTGAAACATACTGTTTGAGTGCTAGTTATAGCATTAAATCAAAATGTACAGCACATTAAGGACAGAGATCCCACATGAGGAGCAAGTGCACAGTGACTCCTGTTGTTGACCCAACGAATTGACACTCTAGTTTATGGTGCCAGTAACCAACCTAGGCTGTCGTCATGAGTTGCCAAGGCTATGGAAGCCTTCCAAGTTTGCCAACTCTGATCATATTTAGACAAAGTCATAAAAGACAGAGTGAGGATAGTAACCAATGATCCTAAGAGTGGCATTTACCAGGTCTGAACAACTATACAGCATTAAATGGGAAAGAGGACAATCAGTACACACAGGTTGGGAATAGAGCCATTGGGGGTAAAGTAGAGGTTATGATTACAAAGGAATGAGGCCCAAGTGTGCTAGACAGGGTCTAAAGGACAGAGTCATTATTAGAGGAGCTAAGAAAGGTGCTGTCTAAGCTACAAGTAATTTTTCTGATTGAGAGGCAAATAGAACCTGATAGAAGGGGCTTGATAATAATCTGTTGGGCTTTAGGCCTTGTAAGTTAAGAGGCCCAGACCTCTCACTTTAAAACTTTCTTTCCCTTTGGTCTGAAAGGGAGGTTTTTTCTACTTACTCTTTACTTTGCTGATGGTGTAGTAAATCTAGCTATGAGATTATTATTAAAGTTCTTATTTCGGCTATGCTATTACAGAAAAATGTTAGCCATCTCTTTTATAAGGTCTAAAGATTAAATTGTGCATCCTACAGATTCCTTCATAATAGAATTAGTTTCCTACCTTGAGGAGAATAGAGAAATGAAAGAACAAGTTGGGCTTAGAATAGAGAAATGAGGGAGCAAGTCCTAGATCGCTTGCTGACAATAGCCATATTGCATGCATACTTGGCAAACCGTTTCAACCATTAGATAACAACTTAAGAAAACATTTACCAGAAGGTCCAATACCTTCTATAAATTTTAAGAATCATGTATTTGGAAACACCTCTTAAATAACTAACATGGTGTAGTTTGTTTAACCAGTAAACTTAAGCACAACTATATAAAATGATTTTAGTTTCTTTCTAACAACAAGTATAAAACATATGATACAGAGATTCAGGTCACATGAATTAAAATGTATCTTTGATTAATTTTAGCAGCTTAAATTATTCCTAGCAAAGGCCATGTCCTGAAATATATGTTGCTTCTTATCAATATATTCAGGCTAACTTATTATGACTAGTGTTGGCAAGGTATTCTTTTTAACTTGTCTGTGTACTGTTATTTAATTTACTTTTCATTTATTTCAGAAATTTAGCTTCTTTAGCAGATAGTTGGAGTGGAGTTTTTCTTCAGTATAACAATTGACTTAATTGGAATGTTTACAGCCTTTTCATTTAATGTAATCATCCATAAGGTGTTTCATTGTACTGCATATTTGTTGTTTATTTCTGTTTTTGCTTATAAGTTTTCTTTCTTGCTTTAGCTAATTGGGTTCATTTATTCATTGAGGCAATATTTTGTCCTAGCTATTTGCCTATATGCTTTAGCCCTTTATTCTTTTTAAAATATGCTTTTCTGGTT
Source organism: Lepus europaeus (assembly GCF_033115175.1). Lineage (NCBI taxonomy): Eukaryota > Metazoa > Chordata > Mammalia > Lagomorpha > Leporidae > Lepus > Lepus europaeus. The sequence goes on from NC_084851.1 coordinate 9,543,738, forward strand.
ATCAACCCTTTATCTGTAGTATAGTTTGCGAATATTTTTTCCCATTCTGTCGGTTGCCTCTTCACTTTCCTGACTGTTTCTTTTGAAGTACAGAAACTTCTCAATTTGATGCAATCCCAAATGTTAATTTTGGTTTTGACTGCCTGTGCTCCTGGGGTCTTTTCCAAGAAGTCTTTGCCTGTGCCTATATCTTGCAGGGTTTCTCCAATGCTCTCTAATAATTTGATGGTTTCTGGTCATAGATTTAAGTCTTTAATCCATGTTGAGTGAATTTTTGTGTAAGGTGATAGGTATGGGTCTTGCTTCAAGCTTCTGCACGTGGAAATCCAATTTTCCCAGCACCATTTATTGAATAGACTGTCCTTATTCCAGGGATTAGATTTGGATCTTTGGTCAAATATAAGTTGGCTGTAGATGTTTGGATTGATTTCTGGTGTTTGTATTCTGTTCCATTGGTCTATCCATCTGTTTCTGTACCAGTACCATGCTGTTTTGATAACAACTGCCCTGTAGTATGTCCTAAAATCAGGTATTGTGATGCCTCCGGCTTTGTTTTTGTTGTACAGGATTGCTTTGGCTATTCGAGGTCTTCTGTGTCTCCATATGATTTTCAGCATCATTTTTTCCAGATCTGAGAAGAAGGTCTTCGGGATCTTGATGGGTATTGCATTGAATGTATAAATTGCTTTTGGGAGAATAGACATTTTGATGCTATTGATTCTTCCAATCCATGAGCATGGAAGATTTCTCCATTTTTTTGTATCCTCTTCTATTTCTTTCTGTAAGGTTTTGTAGTTTTCATCGTAGAGATCTTTAACGTCCTTGGTTAAGTATATTCCAAGGTATTTGATTGTTTTTGTAGCTATAGTGAATGGGATTGATTTCAGAAGTTCTTCTTCAGCTGTGGCATTGCCTGTGTATACAAAGGCTGTTGATTTTTGTGGATTGATTTTATATCCTGCTACTTTGCCAAACTCTTCGATGAGTTCCAGCAGTCTCTTAGTAGAGTTCTTTGGGTCCCCTAAATAAAGAATCATATCATCTGCAACGAGGGATAGTTTGAGTTCATCCTTCCCGATTTGTATCCCTTTAATTTCTTTTTCTTGCCTAATGGCTTTGGCAAAAACTTCCAGAACTATACAAAGAAATCAAGAAAATCCACAACAACAAAACAAACAACCCACTTAAGAGATGGGCCAAGGACCTCAAGAGACATTTTTCGAAAGAGGAAATCCAAATGGCCAACAGACACATGAAAAAATGTTCAAGATCACTAGCAATCAGAGAAATGCAAATCAAAACCACAATGAGGTTCCATCTCACCCCGGTGAGAATGGCTCACATTCAGAAATCTACCAACAACAGATGCTGGTGAGGATGTGGGGAAAAAGGGACACTAACCCACTGTTGGTGGGAATGCAAACTGGTTAAGCCAACATGGAAGTCAGACTGGAGATTCCTCAGAAACCTGAACATAACCGTACCATACAACCCAGCCATCCCACTCCTTGGAATTTACCCAAAGGAAATTAATTTGGCAAATAAAAAAGCCATCTGCATGTTAATGTTTATTGCAGCTCAATTCACAATAGCAAAGACCTGGAATCAACCTAAATGTCCATCAACAGTAGACTGGATAAAGAAATTATGGGACATGTACTCCATAGAATACTATACAGCAGTAAGAAACAACAAAACCCAGTCATTTGCAACAAGATGGAGCAATCTGGAAGACATCATGCTGAGTGAATTAAGCCAGTCCCAAAGAGACAAATATCATATGTTTTCCTGATTGGTGACAACTGAGCGCCAAAGGGGAAACCTGTTAAGTGAAATGGACACTATAAGCAACAATGAACTGATCAGCTCCTGTCCTGACTTTAGATGTACAATGTAATACTTTATCCTTTTTAGTATTTGTTGTTGTTGTTGTTCTAGTACTATTGGTTGAACTCTGTAATTAACGCACAATTATCCTTAGGAGTTTAAATTTTAACAGAAAAGTGATCCCTGTTAAATCTAAGAGGGGAAAAAGAGAGGGAGGAGATGAACAATTTGGAACATGCTCAATCGGACTGGCCGCAAATGGTGTAGTCAGAAAGGTGCCAGGGGATTCCCACACAATCCCACCCAGGTGGCATGTACCAATGCCATCGCACTAGTCCAAGTGATCAATATCAGCTCACAATTGATAGCTCTGACAGGTCTAAGAGTCAAAGAGATCACACAAACAAGACAAGTAACTGCTAATACTAACTGATAGAATCAAAAAGGGAGAGAAAGATCCAACATGAGAAATGGGATACACAGCAGACTCATAGAATGGCAGATGTCCTAAACAACACTCTGGCCTCAGAATCAGCCCTTAAGTCATTCGGATCTGATGGAAGAACCCATGAGAGTATAGCAGGCATGGAAAGCCAAGATATCATGGGAAAAAAAAAAGATCTAAATGAAAGATCTCTGTGAGTGAGATCCCAGTGGAAAGAATGGGGCCATCAAAGAAGGAGGTCCCCTTCTCCGAAGGGAGGAGAGAACCTCCACTTTGACTATGACCCTATCGGAATAAGATCAAAGTCAGCGAATCCTAAAGGCTTCCATAGCCCTGGCAACTCATGACTAGAGCCTAGGGAGATTACTGACGCCATGAACAGGAGTGTCAAATTGTTAAATCAGCAACAGGAGTCACTGTGTACTTACACCCCATGTGGGATCTGTCCCTAATGTGTCGTCTAAAGCGAAGTGATGCTATAACTAGTACTGAAACAGTATTTTTATACTATGTGTTTCTGTGTAGGCAGAAACTGATGAGGTCTTTACTAATTATATACCGAATTGATCTTCTGTACATAAAGAGAATTGGAAATGAAAAAAAAAAAAAAACAACCTGGTGTTAAAATGGAAATGGCATAGAAAATTAATTAATTTGAAAAAAAAAATTATGTAGGATCTCTGTCTTTAATGTGCTGTACATTGCTATTTAATGCTATAATTAGTAATCCAATGGTAGTTTATTCACTTTACGTTGCTATGTGGACAAAATGTTGAAATCTTTACCTAATATATACTAAACTGATCTTCTGTATATAAAGAGAATTGAAAATGAATATTTACATGAATGGAAGGGGAGAGGGAGCGGGAAAGGGGAGGGTTGCGGGCGGGAGGGAAGTTATGGGAGGGGGGAAGCCATTGTAACCCACAAGCTATACTTTGGAAATTTATATTCATTAAATAAAAGTTTAATAAAAAATATGCTTTTCTGTGGATTAATATAACTGCATTTACCTTATCAGTCTATTTGTTAAACATTTTTGTTTAGTTATGGGCATGCAAGGATAGAGATGAAAGTGAGAGCTAGAATGAGGTCAAGAGAATGAAAAAGTGAGAGTGAGAGAGGAAGAGAGTGAGAGAGAGAGAGACAGCAGTCTCTCATCAGCTGGCTTTCATCTAAAATACCAAAAATTCTCATGGCTGGGCTAAATCAAAAGTGGTAACTTTTGGAACTTGGAAACTTCCCAGTTTTAGGAAATGTTTTGTCGTTGGCTTCCTAGTTTTACCTGATTCACACACAGCTTAATATCCATCAATACGGAGATCCTCATGCACATTTCTTCAGTTTTTCTCTGTGTAGCTTCCTTCTTCCATATCTATGCCTCCCAAATCACACCTGCTTCAGCCCCTACAACACAAGGTCTACTCAGCCCAGCAGAACCACCTTAGTTTCCCCACCCTTAGCTACCTTCTTCCAATATAAAGGGGCCCTTTTTTAGGGGTCTCTTTGTTTTTCTGCTCATTGATAATGGCCCAATGCTGCTGTTGTCCAGTATCTATATACATTGGTCTCATTTTTCTCTTTCCTTCATGTTTATGGTGGGAAGGTAAATCTAGTACCAATTGCTTTAGCAAGTTTCAAAATGAAGCTAGGCAATATTGTTAATTCTTTTATTAAAGTGTAGTACAGCAATACTAACTTTGAATGCAAGGCAGATAAAGCAAAAATCTCCCTTTATTCTCAACTTTTTTGTTTTTGCATTCTTTTTTGGGTGTAGATTGGTGTATTTGTAAAACTAGATTTAATAATTATAACTATCTCACTAATGGTAAACTTCTTGTCAACCTTCAGTATAAATAGATAAAAATAGAGTCAAAATCATTACCAATGTTTTTCCAATATAATTATTTATTCATGACCATGTATTCTTTATTCATAAGAATATTTTCTAGCATATAATTAAATTAGTATAACTGAATGGAGGACTTTCTCAAATCTTTGGAGATGAGAATATATTTCTGTTGTTTTTCCACATTAATGATAACTTTGATTTCACATAGCACTCCTGACTAAAAAAAATCCAAATATTTGTGTTCTGGCTCAGATATTCTTTCTTCTGCTTCACAAAGTCTGCTGTTTTGGCTTTCCACTGAATTTTTATTTGATCTATTGAATTCTTATTTTCTAATATTTATTTTGATTTTGATTTCTCTTTAAAATCTTAATTTCATGGAAAAATTTTCATTCTTTTGTGGATCTTTTTGATATTTAAATTCTTCATTTCATTAAAAATTTTCTTTCCATAGAAGAATGGCAATGTCATGTCAGTGCATATTCTATGAAAAATTCATACCTTGAGTAGCTAGCCTAGAAATCAGAGATAGAGCATGGCAGCTGTTAGAAAAGGAGTCCACAGACAAGAGAATCAGACAGTAGCAGTGCACTGCACTGACATTCAAGAAGAACAGAAAATGGGCAAGTCCCAAAGGATGCCCTTCCTACAGAGAACATTCAGTAGACCACAACACAAAGAGTTCTCCCAATTGTATCCCCAGCTGTCTAATTCATGTGAACCTGTTCCTTCCTCTTTTAAGTCCAGAACACTGTAACATTATAAGCCATTTTCAGACTGATGTGTAAATAGGACAGACATATGCAGCTATTTCATTCTGCTTCCTGTGTCATTGCCCAGACTAACAAATTAGGTTAGGCAAAAACAACTATGGTGTTAGGCATCTTTAGTAAAAAGCTGAACAAATCTAAAATTTGTTCCCATTTTCTTAAGAAATACACTCTACAAAAGTTAGCTATCATGATGACTCAGTTTTGGCTGAAGGCAGAATCATTTTTATGTAAATATACTGAATAAACACACAAACCAATATCCCTAACAAAATACTGTCAGCCCAACTTGAATGTTTTCATAACCAGCTCCTGAAAGAAGTTCTGATAATTGTGAGATACAAATAACCACTACAATTGGATCATGCGTAGTTACTGGGAACTTTTTGGTCAGGTCTATTTCTGAAGCTGCTATATAGCTGGATTTGGTTACTTTACATTAATTTATACAATAAATGACTTATATAAGTAAATAATATATCTAGTATGATGAAATAAAAATAAAAATAACTGAGAAGTACACAGGAAATGTCTTACATATTTTAAAGTTACATATGATGCAAACTTATAAAACAAGAACTCCCTTACCATGGTCTAAACCTTAAATCATTAATGCATGACTTAATTGTCTTCAAGACTAAGAAGTCACTTGTTAATCACATCAAGGCCTTATGTGGGAGGAACACTCAGAGTGTATGGCATAGTCATTATTTTCCTGGTGAGTTAAGTATTTCTTATCTGGTATATGTGGAATGTTGTCTGGAAATGACTTAAGTCATAATTTTTTAGAAGAAAAGTATTTGAAATGATTAAATAATATAAAGTATATCATCTGGTGATTACAAGTGAAACTAGAAACAAATAACTGCACAAACCTTGGAATATCTGTAACTATGTAGAAAGCAAATAACAATCTTTGTTTAAAAATATTTTATTCTTTTCTGAGCTGCAAACCACAGTTTCTAGAAAAACAAATATGCAAGCCTTTTAAGATATAATGCTATTATAATAACCTCCTAATATCTTTTGTTATAGAAAATAAAGTTATAGCAAAGTATATATATAAGTAGAGAGCCATTTTCTTGTGATGCAGCAGATATATAGAAAGATGCTCAATATCACTAACATACCAGGTAAATGCAAATCAAATATACAATAATATTTCACCTTATTTTACAGTGCCTTTTGTCAAAAGGATAGGAGATGACAAGTGTAGTCAGGGATGTGGATAACTAGGATCCCATCTATACAATTAGTGGAAATGTACATGAGTACAGCCAGTATGAAAACAATATGAAATTTCCTTAAAAAGTAAAAATAGAATAACCGTAGGACTCATCAATTACTCTTCTGTGTGTATATGCAAAGAAATCAGTCAGTCATCACGTGGTAGAGATATCTGTGCTCCCATATTTATTACAGCATTTTTACAGTAACCAAGAAATGAAAACAGACTAAGTATCCTTTAATGGATGAAGAAATAGTATTAAGAAAGAAATGGAGAATCAAATATTATATAATGGGATGCTATTGAGAGAAAATTATTTAGCCTTTACAAAAGGAAATTTAGCCATTTGCTAAAGAACAGATGAATCTGGAATATAAACCAGATATAGAAAAAAATATTTAAATTGCTTCATGGTCTCAATTATATGTAGAATCTTTAGGATCCAAATGCTGTTCATAGAAACAGTGCAGAACATTGGTTACTAGGCTAGGATGGAATGATGTAGGCTCAAGGGTAGAAACTGTTTTTTTTTTAAGGGAAAGGGTTTATTGGGGAATACCCAAAAGACCAGAGTGAAGGGGCGGTGAAGGAAAAAGAGAAGGAGACTGTAAGAGAGAGAGAGAACGGCACCGGCACACCAGGTTCTAGTCCTAGTTGGGGTGCTGGATTCTGTCCCGATTGATTTGAAAGGCAGCGAAAGAAAATTCTCCTATCTTTTAGTTTATTATCCAAATTCCCACAATACCCAGGGCTAGGCCAAGTCAAAACAGGAGCCAGGGACTTAATCCAGATTTCCCCTGTGGGGACAGATCTACAACTTCAACCATCACCTGCTGCCTCCAAACATGTATTAGCATGACTCCAGAATTTAGTGCAGAGCCAGGGCTCAAACCCAGACCCTCTAATAAGGGATGTGAGCATCTCATATGGCATCTTAACTGCTCCACCAAATGCCTGGTCTGGGTATGAAGTTTTAATTCTGTAAGGTTAATCCATTTAGAGATCTGGTGAACAGCATGAGAACTCTAGAAAATTATATTATATTATATTATATTATATTATATTATATTATATTATATTATAATCTCCTAGAAATAAATTCTCAGTGTTCTTATCATATATTTGAAAAATTTAATGTGAGATAAACTTTGATATCATATTTTGTCAACATACCACAAAACATGAATTGCAGTGGCATAAATCCATTTTACTCTGAAATATAATTTGCTTAACTTTAAGAAAGATACATATACATGAGGACCTACATGCACATATATGCACATTCTTCATAGTTTCTTGAAAAAATCATTAATAGTAATTCTTTGAAAATATTACCAAGCTTTTAAGAAAATCATAGAGTTTTACATTAAATATTTATATTCATTGTGTTATCAAGACTTTAAAAATATGGTAAAGTGTTGTACCTCTCTAGTACATACTAGCACGTTAATTGTTATTGGAGATCATATAGAATGAAAACAGATAATTCAGTGTTCCAAAATGAATATACAAGGGTTACATGACTGAGGAATACATTGTAGTTTTTATGCTTTTAACTGTTCTCAGATTTTCATGAGGAACAAGTGTTTTTTAATTGTATTTTTTTTGACAGGCAGACTAGACAGTGAGAGAGAGAGACAAAGAGAAAAGTCTTCTTTTACAGTTGGTTCACCCCCCAGTGGCCGCTGTGGCTGATGCTCTGTGGCCGGTGCACCACGCTGATCTGAAGCCAGGAGCCAGGTGCTTCTCCTGGTCTCCCATGTGGGTACAGGGCCCAAGCACTTGGGCCATCCTCCACTGCACTCCCGGGCCATAGCAGAGAGCTGGACTGGAAGAGGAGTGACCGGACCAGAATCTGGTGCCCCGACCAGGAATAGAACCCAGTGTGCCAGTGCTACAGGTGGAGGATTAGCCTATTGAGCTGTAGCACCAGCCTTAATTGTTATTTTAATTTTAAGTTTTCACACATCATATAACATGTCCAAATCTTGAAGATACTATTCAGTGGTAGCTATAAGTAATCCAGAGTTTAGGAAATGAATCAGTTTTCATCTATATTATGAGTGCTTTTGCAGTGCCATAAACAAAACACACTTAAAGGGAGAGGACATATGCTAAATGGAATTATCTCTACAGGCAAATGTCTTGGGAAAAATTGTGAGAAACAGAAAATAGTAATCAGAGAAGGCCTTATAAATATGCTGACAGTAAAACCCTTCCAACTCTAAGAGGTCTCTCATCAATTTATTTGGGTTTCTAAGACCTGGAGTGTTTTTAGTTCTAGTATGATGGAAGCAACACAAGTATCCCTAACTTTATGCAGGCCTATGCAGCAGCTTTGGGCTGCTTTTCTGTTGTATGTACAGATGTGCCTATCTGAGGTTGTGCATATGTGTGTGTGCTCCTATTTTTCTCACATTCCCAAAAAGTTCTTGTTAATTTTATCACCTGCTCTTAGTTGCTCATGAGAAGTAATGTTAACACACCAGCTATTCTGATGACTGGGATCACAGTGTGTCAACCCATCACAGAAACCTGTGGTCTTCCTTGATGTCATCCAGGACAGGGCAAGGGACAGCAGTAGTCACTAACAAGGTGTTAGTCCTTGTTGTCTATCACAGACAATTATAAATTCCAGAGTGTTCTGCTGACAAGTCTTCAGTGTTACCATTATACAACAGCTCATTTCACATTCAATGGCTAACTCAAAGAATGTTGAGAGTATAGCAAATGAAATAAGGGCTCAGAATATTCTAGGGGGCTGTCGCCATGGTGCAATAGGTTAATCCTCTGCCTGTGGTGCCAGCATCCCATATGGGCACTGGCTCTAGTCTTGGCTGCTCCTCTTCCAATCCAGCTTTTTTCTATGTCCTGGGAAAGCAGTAGAAGATGGCCCAAGTCTTTGGACCCCTGCACTCACATGAGAGACCAAGAAGAAGCACCTGCTTCTTGGTTTTGGATCAGTGCAGCTCCAGCACTTGCAGCCATTTGGAGAATGAACTAATGGAAGGAAGACCTTTCTCTGTCTCTCCCTCTCACTGTCTGTAACTCTACCTCTCACATAAATTAATAAAATCTTTTAAAAAACCACAAAATTCCCACTGAAAAATATTAAAAATCAAATATTTATTTTTCAAACATATATATTTTTCTGAAAGGTAGAGAGACAGATTTTCCCTCTAGTGGTTTATTTCCCAAATGCTCCCAACATCCGAGACTGGGCTAGGCTGAACCTAGTATCCAGAGACTCCATCTGAGTCTTCAGTGAGGGTGGCTGGGGGCCAAGTACTTTGGCCATAATTTGCTGCCTTCCTGAGGATATTGGGGAACAGGGCTAAGTGCCTGTGAGCCTCTCATACATAGGAAGAATTTCTGGCACAATCAGGTTGCAAATGCTGTGCAAGCAGGCTGCAAGCTGTGGCTGGAAAGCTTGTTTTCTCCTGCTGGCATCTCCCCCATAATAACCTCCTGTTCAGTATGTGTGAGCCTGTACTTCTAACCACAACTTCAGTACTCTACCCAGAGCTAGTACAGGAGGGGCCTGAGCCCCCAAGGGGAATCTGGCTGACTTCAGGAGACTCCCACTATCTCCATGGGTGGCCCCAGTTCAATCAACATAGAGTATATGAAGCCCCTGTCCAATGGGCACCCCTATAGATTAACCCAATTAAAATTCAGTAATGCCATAAAACCCCTGGGCACTTCCTGAAAGCCATTGTCCTGCTCTGGTATTCCATCTGGTCTCCTGTTGGATTAGATGCTTTACTGTTGCTTTGCAAACAAAATAAAGCTTTTGCATCTTATTTGCAAATTGTTTCCCAGGTTTTCACTTCTGTGCTAAGCTGAGGAAAAGCATACAGGGAGCTTACTCATTTAACCGCCCTCCCCTCCATGACTCAAAACACTTCCCAGGAACATTAGCCAAAGTGTATCAGAAGTAAAACAACTGGGACTTGAACCAATGCTCTGATGTGGGATACTGGCATCACAAGCAGTGACTTAATTCATCATATGATAATGTTGGCCTCTAAGAATATTTAAGTAAACTTGTTAAATAAAATTATTTAAATAAAACCCTAGCAGAATTGAATCTTAGAATATCTGACTTTAATAAATCACAGCATATTTATCATCTACCAATTCATTTTAGAAAATGACATATTCAAAACACACACAGAGTCATATGTTTCCTGACATTTTCTAAAGCATTTATTTTCAATGCCACCATAAGAAACAATTTATTATAGAGAAAATAAAAATTCCTCATCCAAAATCCAAAATATAGAAATCTGTACAACTTTGCCACAATCTGTACAAATTTACACCAGTTTCTAAGTTACCCAATAAAACTAACAAAGTTAAGGAAATAGATGGTGATTTGTGGAAAGGACTTTTACATAATTAAGTCTAAGGAGAGTTACAAACCAGACCTCCACTTCCTAAAATTAAGTTGTTTACTCAGACTTAGAAAACTACAAACTAACAAAGACACAGATAGCTGGCGGGTGCCTGGTATTTTCTCAAGAGCCTTTTTTTTTAAAGCCTGCTGCCATTGAAGATTCTGGTCACTTGCTAATTTCAAGGCCATAAAAACCAGCATACAAGAGCTGACCATTTCCCCAGGTGATGCATATTGTTCTGTCTTTATGTACATTTATAGATATTTAAGTGCTAGGTAAAAGTCTTGTCATAAAATTTCCAGTACTACCATTTTAAAGACATTTATCTTTCCTATTGAGCTACCAAAAGTTAATGATAATTTTCAAGCATTAATAGTGAAAACTTATCTGCAAGATATTCTGCAGAGAAAGATTCATTGAAATACTGATTTTCATTAAAGTGACTGATATAAAACTTTAGGTAAATGCCTGGGAGAAACTGAAATATAGGACTTCACTCCCTAGGAAATAAAATGATCATTTACTTGGTCTCAAAGGCTACTAAGTCATTGAAAGGGACTGTACCAACCATGGCTTTTGACACTTAAAAATTATTTTACCATTCTAATTTGTACAAGATCTACACAGCTGTAACATATTTTAAGTTCCATAATGCATCATCAAGAAGAACTCACTCAAAGCAAAAATCAAAGTTATCCATGCATTATAAGACATCTTTCCATAGTCTAAATCTTAGTCTGATAGTCATCACATTGCAGTTTTTGGAAGGTTTTTTTTTTTTTTCTACTTAAGAGAACCCTCCTTTGAGCAGATTCTTCTGTCTACCATTTGCACCTTGTTGCTGTTCTGAGCACTGCTTCCTACTGGCGAGACTTTCTACAGCACTCTGGTGGAGCTGTCCTGTCTGACTCTGAAGGACACTTCATGGGGTCAACCCAGAGTGCAAGTTAGTGTTCAAGGAGAAGCCTCAATAGTTCCAGACTGCTCATTGCAATCAGAAGGTCCAGTTTCTGGTTGATGTCCACAGGAATATGATGATAACCTGATCCCTTGCACAGCTTCTCTGGGAGCCAGTGGAGTGTGTAATGCTCTGCCCATGTCTCCTGCAGGCTCGGACTGAAGGTCTGCAGCTATCACTTGCTCGTGAGCCTCTTGGGTGTGGAGGAACATGGAGATGATGGACTCAGTGGTGGCGATCTTGCATATCATGGGGGTGGCCCAGGTGTAAAAGGGATGCCTGGGGTTGCACCCAGGTGGCTGGGACTTGCCCTGGGCTCCCTCACAGGTGAGAGAGTTGAGAGGGAGTGAAGCACTGATGGCTATTGCCCTTGCCAATTCTTTGGAGTGAAAAAGTTATTTTCAAGACAAGAGGTGATGGGAGAGAGGAAGAGAGGAGGGATGGTGGCCTGGTTACAGTTCTGGGAGCCCCCCAGCTACCTCTGCCTCTAGCTCTTTAACCTTCAAAACCTCAACAGTGGTGTTTCCATCTCTGAGCAGGCAGAGCCTGATTTGTATAGTGAAAGACATCTTCAGAGAAGTAGGGAGTATTCCATATTATTAAAAATAGGCCTGTCTAGTGTTCTTGAGATGCCAAAATCATTTTATGAGATATTTTCATTTTGTGACTATTTGAGCTCCTTTACATTGCAGATATTTTTGAAGGGAAGCAAGAACATTAGTTGTAACTTTTGGATCCTATACGGGCTTCAAGGTGATCATGAAATAAAAACATAAATAAAGGGGTTTCATAAAGTATAGATTTCTGAGTAGATTAATAAGTTATAAAAGCATGTCTAGTTGTTGAGAAATCTAAAACATAAACAGTATGTACTTATGGTGTGCCCTGAATGACTTCCATCAGCCCAGCTGAATCACTGAAATATCTCATGGCTACCAAATGTTAGAGCTCTCTCAAAGCAGAGCTGACATTGGAAAACACTCTAACAACACAGGGTACTGTTCACAGTTTGCATTTGTCAATAATAGTTACAAAATAAATAAAATATTAGCATTTATTATTAAAGTAGAAAAGTGATAACTTTATTTCCAGAAATGCTTTTTTAATTAAAATATTATTTAATGAATATAAATTTCCAAAGTACAGCTTATGGGCTACAATGGCTTCCCCCTCCCAAAACTTCCCTCCCACCCACAATCCTCCCCTTTCCCGCTCCCTCTCCCCTTCCAATCACTTCATGATTCATTTTCAATTCTCTTTATATACAGAAGATCAGTTTAGTATATATTAGGTAAAGATTTCAACAGTTTGCCCCCATATAGTAACAAAAAGTGAAAAAAAAAATACTGTTGGAGTACTAGTTATAGCATTAAATAAGAATGTACAGCACATTAAAGACAGAGATCCTACATAATGTATTTTTAAAAATTAATTAATTTTCTATGCCATTTCCAATTTAACACAAGGTGTTTTTTTTTTCATTTCCAATTATCATTATATACAGAAGATTGATTCAGTATATAATTAGTAAAGATCACATCAGTTTGTACCAACGCAGAAACACAAAGTGTAAAAATACTGTTTCAGTACTAATTATAGCATCACTGCACATTAGACAACACATTAAGGACAGATCCCACATGGCATGTAAGTACACAGTGACTCCTGTTGCTGACTTAACAATTTGACACTCCTGTTCATGGCGTCAGTAATCTCCCTAGGCTCTAGTCATGAGTTGCCAGGGCTATGGAAGCCTTTAGGATTCGCTGACTTTGATCTTATTCCGATAGGGTCATAGTCAAAGTGGAGGTTCTCTCCTCCCTTCAGAGAAAGGTACCTCCTTCTTTGATGGCTCCGTTCTTTCCACTGGGGTCTCACTCACAGAGATCTTTCATTTAGGTCTTCTTTTTTTATCTTTTCCATGGTGTCTTGGCTTTCCATGCCTACAGTACTCTGATGGGCTCTTCAGCCAGATCCGAATGCCTTAAGGGCTGATTCTGAGGCCAGAGTGTTGTTTAGGACATTCTATGAGTCTGCTGTGTATCCCACTTCCCATGTTGGATCTTTCTCTCCCTTTTTGATTCTATCAGTTAGTATTAGCAGACACTTGTCTTGTTTGTGTAATCCCTTTGACTCTTAGACCTATCAGAGCAATCATTTGTGAACTGAAATTGACCACTTGGACTAGTGAGATGGCATTGGTACATGCCACCTTGATGGGATTGTATTGGAATCCCCTGGCACATTTCTAACTCCACCATTTGGGTCAAGTCCGATTGAGCATGCGCCAAATTGTACATCTCCTCCCTCTCTTTTTCCACTCTTAAATTTAACAGGGATCACTTTTCAGTTAAAATTTAAACACCTAAGAATAATTGTGTGTTAATTACAGAGTTTGACCACTACTACTAGAACAAATAAAATACATACTAAAAAGGATAAAGTATTACATTGTACATCTAGAGTCAGGACAAGAGCTGATCAGTTCATTGTTGCTTATAGTGTCCATTTCACTTCAACAGGTTTCCCCTTTGATGCTCAGTTGTCACCGATCAGGGAAAACAAATGAAATTTGTCTCTTTGGGACTGGCTTAATTCACTCAGCATGATGTTTTCCAGATTCCTCCATCTTGTTGCAAATGACTGGGTTTCATTGTTCCTTACTGCTGTATAGTATTCTATGGAGTACATGTCCCATAATTTCTCTATCCAGTCTACTGTTGATGGGCATTTGGGTTGGTTCCAGGTCTTAGCTATTGTGAATGAGCTGCAATAAACATTAATGTACAGATGGCTTTTTTATTTGCCAAATTAATTTCTTTGGGTAAATTCCAAGGAGTGGGATGGCTGGGTTGTATGGTAGGGTTATGTTCAGGTTTCTGAGGAATCTCCAGTCTGACTTCCATAGTGGTTTAACCAGTTTGCATTCCCACCAACAGTGGGTTAGTGTCCCTTTTTCCCCACATCCTTGCCAGCATCTGTTGTTGGTAGATTTCTGAATGTGAGCCATTCTCACCGGGGTGAGATGGAACCTCATTGTGGTTTTGATTTGCATTTCTCTGATTGCTAGTGATCCCGAACATTTTTTCATGTGTCTGTTGGCCATTTGGATTTCCTCTTTTGAAAAATGTCTATAGAGGTCCTTGGCCCATCTCTTCAGTGGGTTGTTTGTTCTGTTGTTGTGGATTTTCTTGATTTCTTTGTAGATTCTGGTTATCAACCCTTTATCTGCAGCATAGTTTGCAAATATTTTTTCCCATTCTGTCGGTTGCCTCTTCACTTTCCTGACTGTTTCTTTTGAAGTACAGAAACTTCTCAATTTGATGCAATCCCAAATGTTAATTTTGGTTTTGACTGCCTGTGCTCCTGGGGTCTTTTCCAAGAAGTCTTTGCCTGTACCTATATCTTGCAGGGTTTCTCCAATGCTCTCTAATAATTTGATGGTTTCAGGTCTTAGATTTAAGTCTTTAATCCATGTTGAGTGAATTTTTGTGTAAGGTGAAAAGTATGGGTCTTGCTTCAGGCTTCTGCACGTGGAAATCCAATTTTCCCAGCACCATTTTTTGAATAGGCTGTCCTTATTCCAGGGATTAGATTTGGATCTTTGATCAAATATAAATTGGCTGTAGATGTTTGGATTGATTTCTGGTGTTTCTATTCTGTTCCATTGGTCTATCCATCTGTTTCTGTACCAGTACCATGCTGTTTTGATAACAACTGACCTGTAGTATATCCACAGCATGTATCTGGGTCTCTGAGAAATCACTGTGTGTGGCTCCACACACTCAGACCTATGTAGTGACCTGGGGCTGGTCACTGCAGTGGGACCCATGCTTGGAGTAAGGGCTGTGCAGATCATTTCTGTGGTTCATATATGAGTGCAGATGAGTGCTGTGCCCACTGAGGGCTAACACCTGAGCATTGATCAACTTGGAGAAGAGCCGATGAGGCTGTGATCACACCAACAGAGGTGACCATTCACTCCCTTCTGTTAACAAGAGGACACCTACCTCACCCAAGATGGGACTTACCCTGGATACTCGCACCATGCTAGGGCATTGACCACAGCTCCCTGGCCACACCCAGCACACACCTCTGGGCATTCACTGAAAGTGCAAGCATTCCACTAAGCCACAAAGCATACTTCAAAGATAAAACCCATCAGAGGAAAAAAACCAACAGGTATAGCCACAAATGCCTAAAATATATGCAGAAATTCAATTCAAGAAACAAGAATATGGAACACAGCATGCCACTCCCAACAAAAGAAGCACAACAATGCATCATTTTTTTTTGAGGTCACACTGCTTTTATTTTCCTGATCAATGAAAATAATTTTCGAAACTTCAATGTGTACATTTAATACATAGAATATCTGCAACACATCAATATTAAATGTAAAAATGAAGAGCTTCATGAAATGCTGGAAATGGGATTCAAAAAAATTAACCATAGGATTACTCAAACGGAATCAGAAGCAAATCCATAAATTAAAGAAGTCATGCATTACATGAAAGAAAATTTTAAATGGGATTTTAAAAGAATAATCAAAATGAAATATTAGAAATGAAGAATTCAATAGATCAAATAAAAATCCAGTGGAAACCCATAACAACAGACTTGTAAGGCAGAAGAAAGAATATCAAGCTAGAACACAAATCTTATAAGAAGAAGGAGAAGGAGGAGTGTGAGAAGGAGAAGAAGGACAGATAATTAGAAAATGCCATATCAAAAGAAGAAATTAGAAAACTTAAGAGCAGTGTTGGAGATTTATGTGATATTATCAAACAACCCACCATGTAGTTCTTGGGAGTTCCTGAATGTTTGGAAACAGAGAATGTACTAGAAGGCATATTTAGTGTAATATTTACAGAAAATTTTCTCAACTTGGAGAAAGAAATGGATGTCCAAATAGAGGAAGCACATAAAACTCCTAACAGACATGACTAGAAAAGATCTTCACCATGACATATTGCAGTCAAACTCTCCACGTAAAACATAGAGAAAAGATTCTAAAATGTGCATGAGATAAATTCCAGATTACTTCAAGGGAATCTCCAAATAGACTTATAACTGACTTAGAAACTCTACAGGGTAGAATATTCCAAACTTTAAGGAAAAAAAAACTGAAACCTGGAATACTGTACTTTGAAAAGCTCTTATTTATGAATGAAGGTGAAATAAAGACATTCCCTGTTAAATACAAATTGAAAAAAATTGACACTACTTGTCATGTTTAAGGATGTGCTGCACACAGAAATACAGAAACAGGGTCATCAATATGATAAGAAAGTGAAGACATAAAATCTAGTAAAAGTACAAAGGAAATCCCAAATAATCAATAGGAATATTTATGGAAAAATGGCAGGGCTAAGTTGTTACTTATCAATAGTCACCTGGAATGTACATGGCCTCAACTCTCCAGTTAAAAGTACAGAATGGCCAGATGGATTGAAAAACAAGACCCATCTATCTGCTGCCTACAAGAAACACATCTTACCAACAAAGACACATGTGGACTGAAACAGAAAGGATGGATGGAAAAAGTTATTCCATCCTAATGGAAACCAAAAAGGGTTGGTGTAGCTCTCCTAATATCAGACAAAATAGACTTTAACACAAAAACTGTAAAAAGAGACAAAGAAGGGCATGTGTAATAATTAAGGGATCAATTCAACAAGGTGGTGTCATTATAATAAGTGTATATGCACCCAATTACAGGGCATCTGGATATTTAAAGGGAATGTTCAGGGATCTAAATAGATATATAGATTCCAATTCAATAGAAATGGGGGACATCAATACTCCACTTTTAGCAATGGACAGATCACCAGACAAAAAATCAGCAAGGATGCAACAAAGTTAATCAACATTGTAGACCAAATGGACCTAAAAGATATCTACAGAGCTTTTCAACACACAGCAACAGAACACACATCCATCTCACCAGTGCATGGAACTTTATCTAGCATAGACCTTATGCTACACCATACTAAAGCCCTACCATGCATCTTCTCTGGCCACAGTGGAATGAACCTGGAAATCAACAATTCAAGAATCTCTAGGACATATGCAGACAAATGGAGATTGAACAACATGCTCCTGAATGAACCGTAGGTCATAGAAGAAATCTAAATATTTCTGGACAGAAACAATACAATACATCATGTCAAAACTTATGGGATATAATAAAGGAAGTGCTGAGAGGGACATTTATAGCAATTGGTACCTATATAAGAAATTGAAAGACACCAAATAAGTGAGCTGTAAATGCATCTCAAGGACCTAGAAAAAAAAAACAAACAAAACCCCAAATTAGTAGAAGAAAAAATACTTAATATTAGAGAAGAAATACAGAACATTGAAACAAAAATACAGAATATCATTAAATGAGGAGCTTTTTTTTAAAAAAAAAAAAAGTACATAAAATTAATGCACCATTGTTCCAACTAAGAATAATGAAGGAAAATATCCACATCAATAAAATCAGACATGAAAAAGGAAATGTAATAATAGCTACCATAGAAATAAAAAGAATCACCGGGAAATACTACAAAGAGCTATATGCCAATAAATTGGGAAACCCTGAAGAAATGCATAGATTTCTGCACACATACAATTTAACAAAATTGAGTATAAAGACAGAAAATCTAACTGACCAATAACCAAGACAGAAACTGAATCAGTAATTAAACTCTCCCAATAAAGAAAATCCCAGGACTGGATGGTTTCACTACTCAATTCTACAAGACATTTAAAGAAGAATTAATTCAATTCTTTTCAAGCTATTCAAAACAACTGAAAGAGAGGAAAACCTCCCAAACTCCTATGAAGCCAGCATAATCTTAATTCCTAAACCAGCAAAAGAAACAACAGAGAAAGAACACAATATACTAATATCCGTGCTGAACATAGATGCAAAAATCCCCAACAAAATATTAGCTAATTGAGCAGCACATCATAAAGATCATTCACCCAGACCAACTGGGGTTTATCTCTTATATGTAGGGATGTTTCAACATTCTCAAATGAATGAATGTGATACATCATAACAAACTGAAAAACAAAAACTATGTGGTTATCTCAATGGATGAAGAGAAAGCATTTGATAAAATACAACGTCCTTTCATGATTAAAACCTTAAACAAAATGAGTATAGAAGGAACATTTTTCAACACAATCAAGGCAATTTATGACAAACCCACAGCCAGCATCCTACTAAATGGGGAAATGCTGTAAGCATCCCCCCTAAGATCCAGAACCATACAAAGATGCCCACTCTCAGCATTGTTACTTAATACAGTCCTGGAACTTTCAGCAGTCTATCAAATTTGGGTTCAATGTCAGCAAACTGGGCTTGCTTTCTGGAAAATTTCGAAGTACACCTCCACTTGCCTTGGCACCCCAGTCTTTATTAAGATAATATATGCAAGTCACACATCTCCCATCTCCATTTGGATTATCAACATACTGCACATAACCTGTTCCACTGCCTGGATACAACTATGGCTTTCGTCTGGCCAATCATTTTGTAGTTGCCCAGCTTCTCGTTTCTGTGATGGATCAGGTCTTCCATGCTGCTCAGCAGCAGCCCAGCGGTTTCACAGTTGGCCGTCTGTGAACTTGCCTGGCAGTGCAGGGCACTCACCTCGTCGCCTATCTTGTCCAGGAAGTCTTCCATTACACAGATGCCATGCTTGTTCATGCAAGGCAGCGCGGAACTGGCTTCCTCTGCCCTTTGGGCTGCAGACCGCAGCTATGGCTCAGTGCCTCCCAGGGCGTGTTGCTAGGCTAGTACTGGTTTGCCCCCTCCTGATACAGCGATGGACGGGTCAGCAGTTTCTCCTTCCCTGGCTCCGCCTTGGCCAACACGGGACCCTGGAGGTCGGGGTTCCCTGCTACAGCAAGGTGGGCCACGGACTTGGCCTTTGCCTTGGCAGCACCTCCAGCGGCCGGCCGAATCCTTGGCGGCTGCGGAGGTGCTGTAGGGATGCGCCGCTCCTTTCCTGGTCTCCCAGGCTCTGCTCCCACCAGCTCTGGGCCGTGGTGTAGGAGAAAGGCCGGGGTGCTGGTGCGGGCTGCCCCGTGGCCAGAGGCGCCCTCGCTGCCCTGGCACAGGAGCTCCTGCTTCCTCCAGTCCTGGCGCTGGTGCAGCCACAGCACAGCAGGTTCTCCATCTTTCGCACAGCTCACAGTACTGCCCGTCTGCTTTCTCTGGCCCTGCCCGCCAGGCCCTCCGCTCTCATTGCCCAGGGAGGAGGCAGTGGTAGTGGAGTAGGAGAGGTGAGGGCTGGACTGCCTAGTCCAGGGCCAGGGAGCAGGGAGAGCGGCAGAGAACGTTTCTGCGCCATGGCACCTGCCCCCCTCTACACAAGCAGGCCGGCGCCAACGCCCTAGGCCAGGCTGCTTTCTGGTCCTTGGGTACTGCCCCGCAGCGCCAGCTGCTGCTTCAGCGCCTCATCACGCAACGGTTGAGGGTGCACGGCCTGCGTGGGACCAGGATCTCCGCTCTTGGCGCGCTAGACCAGCAGCCTTCCAAGCCGCCGCCTCGCTATCCCGGGCAGCTGGGCCCAGCTTGTGGAGCAGCGAAGGGTTTGCGGGCGCCACTCACTCTGCGCGCTCTGCACTGACACCGCTGCCCGGTGGTAACCAGGGCAGGGGCGCACGAGGGCGGAGGAGGGGGAGTGAGGGCCCAGGGCATAGCCAAGGGAGAGGTGGCCGCGCACACGTTTGGCCTGCTCCTTGGATCTTCTGCACTTTGTGGGACGCGGCCCTGGCCGAGCCCTCAGCGACTGGTCCCTTCCATCTATCCAACCCCTTGGCTGGTTCCATGTCGGAATGGGCTGGGGACACCAAGAGGCCATCGCGCTGCCATCGCCTGCTGTGGTCTGTGAGAGGACACCCAGAGGGCAGACTCACGAGCCCAGAGAGGAGAGGGCAGAGCAGGCTGTGCACACACCTGCTGAGAGAGGGCGCCAGCCTCGAGAGGGTCACGGAGTGGCAGACTCTTAATCATGGCTGCTTGTCCTTTAGGCTGACTCGGGTTGTGTTAGGGGCGCTCCTAGACACTGGGTGGCCAGGTGTCCATTGAGAAGGAAATGGAAACTCATAGAAGTAAAGCAACTTGCCCAAGGTGATGCTGAACTGGGATCCAGGAATCTGCTTTGTTAGATTCCAAGGCTGTTTTTCCCATTACACCATGAGGCTTCTGCTTGAAGAAAGTTAATTAAACACAGAGCCTCAGAGCAGGCATTTGGTCTAATAGTTAAGACACCTCTGTCCCTCACCTGAGTGCCTAGGTTTGAAGCCCAGCTCCAGCTCCAGACTCTAGCTTCCAGCTAATGCAGACCATGGGAGGCAGTGGTCATAGGCCATGTAATTGGATTCCTGCCATCCATGTAGGAGACTTGGATTGTGTTGCTGGCTCTTGGTCTTTCACTTTTAGAAGTTACATATTCTGCCTCCAGGAGTGTGCATCCATGACATGCGTAGACTCGCTTCTTCTTTCAGGCATAGCCTGAGGCAGGCGCGACACCTCACGGATGTGAGGGCCTCCCATTCATTTTTTTTTTAAGATTTATTTATTTGTTTGAAAAAGTTACACAGAAAGAGAAGGAGAGGCAAAGAGAGAGAGAGAGAGGTCTTCCATCCACTGGCCCACTCCCCAACTGGCTGCAATGGCTGGAGCTGAGCCGATCTGAAGCCAGAAGCCAGGAGCTTCCTCTGGGTCTCCCACATAGGTGCATGTGCCCAAGGATTTAGACCATCCTCCACTGCCCTCCCTTCAAAGCTATAGCAGAGAGCTGGATCAGAAGTGGAACAGCTGAGTCTCGAAACAGCATCGATATGGGATGCTGGCACAGCAGGCTGTGACCTCACCCACCATGCCACAGCACTGCCCTCCATTAAATTTAAATACATGAGTGCTCAGTAACTTGTGAATTATGTTTGCCATTACCACACAGTAATTATCCATTAGCTACTAAAAATAAACTCAATAAGTTGTCAGTATTCTGTGAATTTATCACTGATACACTATGTTGGCTTTGACATATATGCCAATTTAACATTTTCTCACAAGTTTAGTAATAATCATATATACTTCAATAAATTTGTAAAATAAGTACAAGAATTAAAAGCACAGCCTCCCATATGGGCACCAGTTTGAGTACTGGCTGCTCCACTTCCAATCCAGCTCCCTGTTAATGCACCTGGAAAAGCAATAGAAGACAGCCAAAGTGCATGGGTCCCTGTAGCCACATGGGAGATCCAGAAAAAACTCCAGGCTCCTGGTTTTGGATTGGCCCAGCCCTGGCCATGGTGGCCATTTGAGGAGTGAACCAGTAGAAGGATGATCTCTCTCTCTCTCTCTCTCTCTCTCTCTCTCTCTCTCTCTCTCTCTTTCTCTTTTTGTCTCTCTGCCTCTGCTTCTCTGGAACTCTATTTTTTTTATTTTATTTAATGAACATAAATTTCCAAAGTACAGCTTATGGATTACAAGAGCTTCCCCCCCCATAACTTCCCTCCCACCCACAACACTCCCCTCTCCCACCCCTCTCTCCTCTTCCATTCACATCAAGATTAATTTTCAACTATCTTTATATACAGAAGATCAATTTAGCATATATTAAGTAAAGAGTTAAACAGTTTGCACCCACACAGAAACACAAAGTGTAAAATACTATTTGAGTACTAAGTTATAGCATTAATTAAACACCTAAGAATACTTGTGTATTAATTACAGAGTTCAACCAATAGTTTTAAGTAGAACATAAAAATACTAAAAGGGTAAAGTATTAAGTTCTTTTTTTCTTTTTTTGTCATATAGTTATTATTATTTTTTATTTAATAAATGTGAATTTACAGAGTGCAACTTTTGTATTGTTGTGGCTTCCCCCCCAACCTCCCTCCCTCCCATGGCCCCCTCTCTCCCACACCATCTGCCATCCCACCCTTCATCGAGTTTTATTTTCAATTACCTTCATATACTGAAGATCAACTTAGTATATACTAAGCAAGGATTTCAACAGGCTGCACTCACACAACTGCACAAGGTATAGGGTATTATTCAACTAGTAGTGTTGTTTTTGTTTGTTTGTTTGTTTGTTGGTTTGTTTTTTAACAGGCAGAGTAGATAGTGAGAGAGAGAGAGAGAGACAGAGAGAAAGGTCTTCATTTTTGCCATTGGTTCACCCTCCAATGGCCACTGTGGATGACACATCTCGCTGATCTGAA
This sequence comes from Lepus europaeus, assembly GCF_033115175.1. Lineage (NCBI taxonomy): Eukaryota > Metazoa > Chordata > Mammalia > Lagomorpha > Leporidae > Lepus > Lepus europaeus. The sequence continues at coordinate 9,566,453 of NC_084851.1, forward strand.
GCCAGGAGCCAGGTGCTTCTCCTGGTCTCCCATGCGGGTGCAGGGCCCAAGCACTTGGGCCATCCTCCACTGCCTTCCTGGGCCATAGCAGAGAGCTGGCCTGGAAGAAAGGCAACCGGGACAGAATCCAGTGCCCCAACCAGGACTAGAACCCAGTGTGCCAGTGCCGCAAAGTGGAGGATTAGCCTGTTAAGCCATGGCACCGGCCTCGACTAGTAGTGTTTTTAAGTTCCATAGTAAAATACATTAAGGACAGAGATCCTACGTGGGGAGCATGTACCCAGTGACTCCCATTGTTGGTTTAACAATTGGCACTCTTTTTTACGATGTCAGCAATCACCCGAGACTCTTGCTATGAGCTGTCTAGGCTGTGGAAGCCCCTTGAGTTCACTGACTCTGAATTTATTTAGTCAAGGCCGTATCACAGTAGAGGTTCCTTCCTCCCTTCAAAGAAAGGCGGCTCTCTCTTTGATGGCCTGTTCCTTCTGCTGGGGTCTTGTTCAGCAGGATCTTTCATTTAGATTGTTTTTTGCCACTGTGTCATGGCTTTCCATGCCTGTGAGACTCTCATGGGCCTTTTAGCCAGATCCAAATGTCCCAAGGGTTGATTCTGAGGCAGGAGTGCTTGGAATTCTATTTTTAAAGTAAATAAATAAATTTTAAAAATCTAGCCATGATTTTTAAAATGTTATTATGTGAAACATAGCAAGGTGGGGGGAGGCAGCACTGTGGTGCAGTGGGTTAAAGCCCTAGCCTGAATCACGGGCATCCCATATGGGTGTCAGTTATAGCCCTGGCAGCTCCACTTCCAATCCAGCTCTCTGCTGTGGCCTGTGAAAGCAGTAGAAGATGGCCCAAGTCCTTGGGCCCCTGCACCCACACGGGAGGCTGGGAAGAGGCTCCTAGCTCCTGGCTTCAGATTGGCACAGCTCTGGCCATTGTGACCATCTGGGGAGTAAACTAGCAGATCAAAGACCTCCCTCTCTATCTCTACTTCTCTCTGTAATTCTTTCAAATAAATAAAATCTTTAAAATAAAACTGGCAAGGAATTGAAAAATCCATAATGAACCACTCTGTAGTTACTTTAGTAGATAATGCTCAAAGATAAAAGAAAATATTAAACCTGTTGCTATAGTGATAGATTGATACTCTCTCAGAACCTATCTTTCCTATTTGTAGTATAATCATAATTTCAAACAGATTAACATTAATTCAAAGTTTATAAAATAATTAGGACACATCCCCCTTGTAAACTGGTCTGTATTCCTGTAAAGAATAGTTTTAGTTTTGTTTCTCTTACTATGATGCATGTGTTTTGGGAACGATGAATGATGGAATCATATGTACTCTTATATAACTGCCTGTGTTGTCATTTTCCTATTTCTTTTCCATTTTAATATTTTCTAATATTCAATTTTATTGGTTACTATGTTGATTTTACCTGAATGCAACATTTAGACATTTATATTTTTTGTATGCATACACAGGAGTTTGTAACTGTGTGTGTGTGTGCATATGAGAGACAGCATAGAAAATAATATTATGAAGAATCCTAACCCTCATTTCAAACACTAAGTCCTCCTCAGACCTGGCTTCTTTGAGGCAGAGCACTGGGACCTCTCACTGTAATGGGCTGAACTGATTCTCCCAAAAGTGAATATCTTGCAGCCCTCACCCCCAATGTGATTGTGTTTAGAGACAGGACCTTTAAAGATGTAACAGAAGAAAAATGATATCAAGTGTGAGGTCCTAATCCAGACTCACACCTGTCCTTATAAGGAGAGCCACCAGGAATTCACATGGACAGAGGAAATACCATGTGAGCACACAGCAAGTTGGTGGCTGACTGGAAGCCAGGAAGCGAGGTCCCAGAAGTCACCAAGCCTGCAGACACCTTGATCTCCAACTTCCAATGTGCAGGACTGTGAGAAACAACATCTGGTGAATTAAACCATCCCATTTGTTGTAATGTGTCATGGTGACTTTGGCAAAGTCATATACCCAATCCCTACCTGCTTAAATTGTACCCACCCATAAGCTCCACAAAAGAAATTTTCAAAAAAATAGAGAAATTAAAAACTGTGGGTTTATGTGCCCAAATGCCTAAATGAGAAAAGGAGAGAAATAAGATGAATGAAAAATAAAACACTAGAAATATGTCCATTAAAATCTAGAAATCAGAGAAAGGGAAAGAAAATACAAAAATGAATAAATTATTCTTGTGTATATGTGTGTGTGTTTAAAAAGCCTATACTTTGATCCAAGTTGAAATTATAATGCTTAATGATATAATAAACAGATTTAAAAGGACACTGATGGACTATGGTGTTTCCATGGAACAGGGTCTAAATTAACTGTTGAGACCAGCATTGTGGTTTAATGGGGTAAGCCAGAGCCTATAATGCCATCATCCCATATAAATACTGGTTCAACCCTTGGCTGCTCCACTTCCAATCTAGCTCCCTGCTAAGGTGCCTGGGAAAGCAATAGAGGATGGCTCAAGAGCTTGGGTCCCTGCATTCATTTAGGAGATCTGGAAGAAGCTCATGGTTCCTGGCTTTAGCATGGCCCAACCTTGGCCACTGCAGCCATTTGGGCAATGTACTAGCAGATGGAAGATCTTTCTCTCTCTCTCTCTCTCTCTCTCTCTCTCTCTCTCTCTCTCTCTCTCTCTCTCTCTTCCTCCTTCCCTTGCTCCACCTGTCTCTCTCTCTCTAACTCTGCCTTTAAAATAAATAAGTCTTTATAAAAACTAACTCTCACAGCTTCCAATATGCACCTATTTTCAAAATTTCATGGGTGAAATCAATAGTGTGTCCCAAATTACAATTGTAGCTATGGATAGCCCTAAATTTAAACAAAATTACAAAAAGAAAAGAGAAGAAAAAATAAGGTATTCACTTATTACACTTCATTTTAATTATAACAAATGCTTCAATATTCCATGGTCAAGTGAATCCAATTATTCCATAGGAGGCAGAGTGACTCTAACAGAATAAGTAACATATTAAAAGTAAACTAAGTTTTTGGACGTTAACATTTGGCTAAAGTGGAAATCTACAGGCCAAATTAAACTGAGTAAGATGGCCAAATACAAGGAAATTCAAAGGCTTCAAGTATCACAATTTATGATAAAAGAAATAATTAACACAGGGATGAGTATTCCCACTGCTTTCCCATGCAGTCCAATTTTGTCTTGTTCTTAAAACTAGAAAGAAAAATAGTACTTATGTGGTGGCAGCTTAACCAACTGAACCACAATACCGGGTCCTTTGAATAGCTTTTGTTACTTGATGTTGGAGAGTTTCCTTATCCTGTTCCTGACATGTAGCCTTAGACAGAAAACACTGTCATCCTCTCCAGCAGTGGTCAACTCCCAGCATGAAATGACAAAAGCAATTCTAGGCCTGGCATTTGGGCTCATCTGGTTAAATCAATGAATGCAACACTGGCATTCCATGAGTCCAGGTCCAAGTCCTGGCCACTCCATTTCAGGTCCAGCTCTCTGCTGATGTGCCTGAGTGGGTAGCCCAAGTGCTTGGGACAGTGCCACCATACAAGAGACCTGGAAGTATTCCCAGGCTCACAGCTTTGGCCACGTCCAATGGTGACCATTGCATCCATTTGAGGAGTGAACCTTCCCTCCCTCCTTCACTGCAACTCTGCTTTTCAAATAAATTATATAATAAATCCTAGGAAAAAGCTATCCAAATAATCTTCACACCATTCTTCTGACTATTGATTGTATTATCATTGATCTGGATGCATGCCTCAGTTTGCAAACCAGGGACTCAAACTTTTGTTTTTCCCAAAGAAACCTTTTATTTAATCAGTACAAATTTCATAAGTACAACTTTAGGAATATAGTAATTCTTCCCCCCATACCCACTTTCCCACCCCTACCCCACTCCACCTACTCCTCCCTCTCCCGTTCCCAGTCCCATTCGCCATTAAGATTAATTTTCAATTAACTTTATACACAGAAGGCTCTGCACTAAGCAAAGATTTCAATAATTTGCACACACACACACAAAAACTGAGAACAAGTTTTATAGTTAATTCTCATAATACAAGTCATTGAGGACAGAAGTCCTGCATGGGAAGTAAGTATACAGTGACCTCTGCTGTTAATTTAACAATGAACACTCATGTATGATATCAGTGATCACCCGAGGTTCTGCCAAGGTTATGGAAGCCTTTTGAATCCCAAATCTCTGTCAGTAGAGACCCAAACTCTTTTTTTTTGACAGGCAGAGTTAGACAGTGAGAGAGAGACAAAGAAAAAGTTCTTCTTTCCGTTGGATCATCCCCCCAATGGCTTCTATGGCCGGCGTGCTGTGCCGGTCCAAAGCCAGGAGCCAGGTGCTTCCTCCTGGTCTCCCATGCAGGTGCAGGGCCCAAGCACTTGGGCCATCCTCCAATGCCCTCCCTGGCCACAGCAGAGAGCTGGATTGGAAGAGGAGCAACCGGAACAGAACCAGCACCCCAACTGGGATTAGAACCTGGAGTACCAGCACCGCAGGCAAAGCATTCGACTAGTGAGCCATGGGGCCGGTGAGACCCAAACCTTAAAAGGTAGCATTTCTAGGACAGTGGGGGCTAAAATTTAAAAATAAAACATAAACAAAAACAAAAAGGACACTCCTGTATCAATATCATTGCAAATGCAACTTTGTCAAACTTTATATCTTTGACAAACCAATGGTTAAGAATGATGTACTACAGTTGCAGTGACCTGTGATTATTTTAGTATTTACTGTATATAATTGAAATGGACATCAATTTATTTGATTTTTATTTATAGCATTTGTCTATATTCCTGATGAACTATGCTGTTTTTATTTTTTATTTGTTGAGCTCTTTATTTTGTGGAGTGGCGCAATGGGTTAAAGCCCTGGCCTGAAGAGCCAGCATCCCATGTGGGCACCGGTTCTAGTCCCAGCTGCTCCACTTCTGATCCAGCTCTCTGCTGTGGCCTGGATAGCCATGGAGAATGGCTCAAGTCTTTGGGCCCGTGTACCCATGTGGGAGACCTGGAAGAAGCTCCTGGCTCTGGCTTTGGATTGGTGATCTCCAGCCATTGTGGCCATTTGGAGAGTGAACCAGCAGATGAAAGATCTCTCTCTCTGTATCTAACTCTCTCTGTAGCTCTGTCTTTCAAATAAATAAAATGATTCTTTAAAAAAGTTAAATGTAATATCAAAAATTCAAAAAGAAATGAAGCAAGAAAGAAAAGGAAAGGGAGGGGGAAGGCAGGGAAGTATTGCATTCTTTGAATTGTGTATATAAATGACAATGAGTAGGAATTGTGTTGTATTAATTACCATGTATACATCATGATTTGAGAATCCAATGTACCAATAAATTACTCATAAAATAGCAAAACAAAACAAAACAATAAAAAATCACATTTTGAGTACAGAGCAATTTGTTCATTGAGAGAGCATTACTTCTTTGCTTAGGAACTGTATATCTTCCCTGGGAAGCAAAATTGGTGCAACAATTGGAGCAGCAACCTCAGACTTCAGTGTTAGGTCAAAGAAAATAGCCCAAAGTAAGTGAGCTGCACATGTCTTATGTAGGTGCACTTGTCTTATGTAGGGAAAGCCCCTCACCCTACAAACAGCTGACCACCAAAGATGCCAGGATATGTGCTCCCTCTATTGGTAGAGCAAATAAGCCTCATTACATACAGGCCCAGATCCTGGCACTTTTGGAGATTCAACATTAGCAGAAATCAACCAAGTCTTTCATCTGGAAGCTGACTATCAAAGATTGATGACGGAAATCTCCTAGAACTCAAGGCCGATTTGAAGTTTTAGAATGCAGGCACCAGTGTGCTTCAAGAGGCTAGTGAGTCACACTTAGTGGATTTCTTGGAAGAAACTAATTTGTATGCCATTCACACTGAGAGTCATCATCACATTCAGAATCATCCAGTCAGTTCACTGTATGTGGGGAGAGAAGGCATTAGTGGAGGCAGTTTTTGTGGCATTTTATAGTGAATTCTGTAAAATACTTTGGTTTAACTAGTGACTTTTTGTAAGAAAAATTTTATAATACATTGCATATATTTCCTACACTAGATTGCACAGTAAAATGTCATTACATCTTTCAGTATGAATATGAAAAATGTTCACAGATCTCAATGATGTGAGCCCTGTTGCTCAGGAGTTACATTCCTAAAATGCAGAAGAGATGAGTGATATTTCTTGCTTTCTTGGTGCATGTGCTGTGTATTAATAACTTGTAGTGTAGCTATTAATGTTCTAGAGTTGATTAAAAATGACATTTTCAAGAAAACTGGTTATACCTTGATCCAAATATTTAGTGAGTGGGGCTATTAAGGCTGACCATACATCATGGTGATAGAACATGGACTTTTACAAGGGTGAAGATCCAAGTCTCAACCACAGTGTATCTTACAGTTCCCTTAAAAAAAATTAAACCTGGCAGATATAGAATACACTATATACACTTATATATTGTAGTGTCAACATTTTAAATTAGTCTTCTACATTCACAAGTGGTGGAGAGTCTTGTCATAGACATGTACCATTTACATCTGGTTTTCTAACTAGACTGCACATGTCTTCATTGTAGTAAAATGCTTTGTGCAATATACCTTGCATAAGTCCTCATTCTACCATAAGTTAACTAACCCTCCAGCTGGTAATGAAAACAGGAACAGGAGGGTTCCATTTGTAAGTGTCCTAGAATAAGATACAAGTTATTTATATTTGAATTCTGTTATTAATATTTTGATCTAGTTCATGCAGGTTTTTGTTGTGTTGTGGTTGATCCCATAACTGAGATTTATTTTCTCTTCTACCAAGAGGAAACAATGCAGATGTTCTTTTTTCATTCAGAGTTCATAGTGCAACTCTTAGTGTAAACCAGCTGTGGAGCAGCAGCAAGCAGCACATGCCTCCAGTTTATGGAACTTTTGCCAATTATGCTGGTGTCTGGTTAGATTATGTCTGCTTATTGTCTAAGGAAAAGCACTTCCCTAAAGATAGCTTTCTAAGTGATTTTAAAACTTATTTTTCTTTTGAAGTTTTTAGGTCAATTATGTATGCTGACTGGATTTACAAATAATCTTATCAAAAAATAATGTAATTACCTACAAATATATGTAGCTATTTGTCAGTTAAAAATAAAATGTTTTTAAAAAGCAAAGATTGGGGTGGGAATTTTGGGGTTAAGCCACTGCTTGTGATGGCCGCATCTCAAATAGAGCCTGGTTTGAGTTTCTGCTGCTCTACACTTGTGATTCATCTTCTTGTTAATGTGCCTGGGAGGCAATATATGATGGCCAATATGGTCTGAAGGCCATCTCCCTTTGGGAGACCTGAAAGTGGTTCCTGGATTCTGGTGTCAGCATGGCCCAGCCCTAAAATTTGTGGATATTTGAGAACTAAAACAGTAAATGAAAAGTATTTCTCTTTCCCTTATTCTTTTTTCTGTCATTATGCTTTTTAAATAAAGAAATATTCCAAAGTCAAAGGTTTTCATGTGGACTTCAAATAAATGTTATCAAATAATATATTGTATACAGAAGAAGAAAAGTTTAACATATAAAAAGAGCTGAAAATTTAAATGATGAAACAAAGATATACCAAAATGTAACAGAGAGTTATAATGCCTGGCCACCTCAATAATAGACAGTGTTACTAAAGATAAAGTGGGGCATCTTTTAGCAATAGAAATGTCAAACAATTTAAATAAGATAACAAATATAGATATATATTTCTCCTACAAAAATTATCAACATTTTAGGAAAAAGAGACAAAGGGATAAGCAGAGTCTTCAACAATAGCATTTGGATTTGCCAATATCTTTCTTTTAGTAATGGATGGCACAACTATGAAACAGATTGAAAAGGATATGGAAGATGTGAATATGATAAAACAACAAAGTTAGTTGATATATATCACACTACTCAAGAGAATATGGCTTTCATTCAGTGTTCATGCAACATTTTCCACAGAAAACATTTTGCTACATCATAAAATCACCTGAATAAACCTTGATGAACTGAAATCATTTAAGATATTTTCTCTGACCACAATTAGGAGTATTTGGTCTAGTGGTTAAGATAATGTGTGCTGGGGCTAGTGCTGTGGCACAGGGATTAAAGACCTGGCCTGAAGTGCCAGCATCCCATATGGGCACTGTTTCTAGTCCCAGCTACTTCTCTTCTGATCCAGCTCTCTCCTACAGCCTGGGAAAGCAGTAGAAGCTGGCCCAAGTATACGGGCCCCTGCACCCATGCGGGAGACCTGGAAGAAGCTCCTGGCTCCTGGCTTCAGATCAGCACAGCTCCAGCCATTGCGGCCATTTGGGGTGTGAACCAGCAGATGGAAGACCTCTCTCTGTCTCTACATCTCTCTGTAACTCTATCAAATCAAATTAAATAAATCTTTTTTAAGAAAAAAAAAGATGTGTGTTATATCCAAATCAAAATCAGAGCACTGAAGTTCAAGTCTTGGCTCTGCTTTCATTGCAGCTTCCTGCTAATATGCATCCTGGTAGGAAGCAGGTGATGGCTGAAGTAATTGCATCATTGCTACCCTTGTGGAAGATTTACACTGAATTTCTGTCTCCATTTTGCCTGGATGAACTCCAACAATTGTGAGTATTTAGGAAGCTGGGCAATCTCTCTCTCTCTCTCTCTCTCTCTCTCTCTCTCTCTCTCTCTCTCTCTGTTTTTTTTAAATAAATTCTAAAAGCCAAAACAAGAAGAATTCTTGAGAAGTTATAATATAAGTGGAAAATAAGCAATGCATTGTGGGGAAAAAAGTAATGGAATGGAAAAAAAAACCTCAAGGGAAATTATAAAATATTAGGAAATGATTGAAAATAAAAACACATTATACAAGAATTCATGTGATTAAAAGAGTGGTAGATGGAAATTATCAGATATAAAAATATTTTATGAAGAAGAAATATATAAAATCAATAAGGCAGACTTCCCATTTAAAAACAAAACAAAACAAAAAACTAGAAAAAGCTGGGAAAAATAAACTCCAAAAATAGCATCATAAAGAAATAGATTCAGTGCAAAAGTTCATTGTTGAGAAACTTGGGGCTGGGTTGATGGCAATGGGAGCTGACCCCCTCTGTCCATTCAGTATGCCTCTAACTATAAACCCAACCACTACTCCCAAGTTCTCTAATGGATTCCATTGAAAACTACAACATCTGCCTCTTCCCTTGATGATGGATGCTGCTATAATAACTATACTGCCCCTAGTCCTAATTTGCTGTCTGCATTCAGCTCATGGGAGTGGCATATTTGCTATCATCACCCATTTGATCTTGTCTACACATCTACTAGCTTGGCTTGCTGGGTGAGGAAATGTGCATGGTGCAGACCATGCTGCAGCTGCAAGTAGTGACTCTGGATATCATAGATGTTGGCAGGATATTTGAGATCTGCATCCAAGACAAAAACTGTGCTACTCACCATTCAGCACACAATTTTGACAACAGCCAAATTTCCTCCATTTCTTATCTAATGACCCAGGGATAACACATGGGTCCAGACAGGAGCTGCATTTATCGAGGAGGGGGGGCACTATGAATCCTGAACTCTAGTCATTTCCATGAGCTGCTACACAAATGACAGCAAACAACAAACAAGTGAACTCCTAGCCACTTTCATTGCTGTTCTCTGCACCACCTGGGCTGTCTCAGCACCCAGGATCTGCATCACATCACAGACCAGACTTTCAATCTGGACAAGACATATGAGGTCTGGGCTATGTCTATGCACAATCCAAACTTCCTGCAATGTGCCATATCATCCCCAGTTGCTCCAGCATCTTCATCTTATCTCCATGAGCATACCCACCTCCCTACCTCAGTGGCACCCAAGGGTATGCCAGCCTGTCAACTGATGGTCCTCTTTGGAGGTTGAATTCTCCCTTTCCAAAGATTCTATGGGGTACTGGTACCATGGCATAGTAGGTTAGCCTCTCTCTGCAGCATCAGCATCCCAAATGGGCACCAGTTCAAGTCCCAGCTTCTCCTCTATAATCTAGATGTTTGCTAATGGCCTGGGAAAACAGTAAAGATGGGCCAAGTGCTTGGGCCCTTGAACCCACATGGGAAACCCAGAAAAAGCTCCAGGCTCCTGGCTTGAGATTGGCTCAGATTTGACTGTTGCAGCCATTTTTGGACTGAACAAGCAAATGGAAGGCCTCTCTCTCTCTCTCTCTCTCTTACTCTGCCTTCCAAATAAATCAATCTTAAAAAGCAGACTATGGGCAGTAAGGGATCCCCACAGCTAGTGGAAGTCTCCTTTACTGCAATGATGCTCCAGAAGAGATCAGCAATAGATTGGCAGGCTTTGCCTTACAGTGGGCTCTCAGTAGTAGTTGGTTAAGCTGCCATAAATGCCTCTACATAAGGGATATCTATTTACCATACACATGAAACAATAGTTCTAGCTATAAAATGGTATTACAATTTAAGTTCCAATTATCTAGTTGCATTTTTTCCCTCAAATTTACTGCAGCCAAGGAATACTACAGAAAATGATGGATCATTCCTTCTTTAAGGTCTGGGGATCAAACCATGAACAGTTTTTATACCATACAGTATTATCATAAAGCCATGGGTTTCACTTGTCACAGAATAAAGGAGAAATAATGGTGATAAGACAGGCATCTCTGCTCATTTCCAACAAAGAAGGGGAGATAACAAGTTATTCCTGTTTGATCTCCCATTTGAGGAAGAACAGGCCTGGCAATACTTCTGGGTTTATGGAATCAAATAATCCCAGTGATAGAATCAACTAGTCCTTACTGAATAACCCATCCTCAATATTTCTAAATCTCTCACACAGGGTCCTTCCCTACATGGCAGAACCTTCCACTTTTTAAAAGATTTAGTTATTTGAAAGGCAGAGTTACACAGAAAGGAGAGACACACAGAGAGGGAGATAACTTCTATCCACTGGTTCACCCCTGAAATGAGAGTAATGGCCAAAGTTGGGCTGATCTGAAGCCAGGTTTGAGGAGCATTTTCAAAATTGCCCACATGGGTGCAGGGGCCCAAGGATATGTGTCATTTTCTGCTGCTTTCCCATGCACATTAGCAGGGAGTGGATTGGAAGTGAAGCAGCCAAGGCACCAACCAATGCCTCTATGAGATGGCACTGCAAGTGCATTGGCTGCAGAACTTTCCAATTTTAGCCCATTTCCTGACCTAATGATGCCTTGTCAGGCCATGAGAAAGAATCAGCCCTGAAACTCAGTTCCAAGTGTGATGGTTAACCCAGGTACACAGGTAGCATTGTCAACATGTGGGAGGGAAGTCTTGAAGACTCTGAAATATCCCTACTTTGACAGTGCATTATATGCAATATTATTCCTCAAGAAATCCAACAGGAAATTCCAAAGTTAAAAGATTTAATTTAGAATTTTGGATATGAATAAAAACCACAATTGTCTGAAATTTAAAACATTCCATCAAAATAAGACTATACATCATTGAAAACATCATCACTCATTTAACCAGGATGCTTTGATCAAGAAGTATAGACCAGATATATTTTTAAGATCACTCATCTTTGAAAAATAAGTTGGTAATTTTAACTTTTTAAAAAGAGATTTATGTATTTATTTGAAAGGCAAAGTTACAGAGAGGGAAGGAGAAGCAGAAACAGAGACCTTCCATCCACTGACTGGGCCAGGCTGAAGCCAGGAGCTCCAAACCATCTTGATGGTCTTTAATGGGGGTGCAGGGGTCCAAGCACTTGGGCCATCTTCCATGGCTTTCCTAGGATCATTTGCAGAGAATGGAATTATGGAATTAGTACAGAATATGGGATACTGGTGCTGCAGGTAGATTTACCTGTGCTGGCAGCACAGGGTCTGAGATCCCACTGGTGATGTTATTCCCAAGCTCCCCTATCCTCATGGTCCTCAACTCCAGCTGGCAGCACCGTGTCCTGGGGTGTAGTGCAAGGCAAGAACCACTGGGTACTGTAGAGGGCTGCCCCTAGCTGGCTGCAGAGCTTGGAGTTGAGGTGGCCATCAAAGCCACCAGGTTGCTCTGAAATTGGGGGTTCCTGTTGACCCCAGGTGGCTGCAGAGTGGCTCCAGTGTTGTGCTGGTTCCCCAGCAAGGAGAGCTTGTACCCACGGGACCCACATCCATTGCCTGCCCCCCAAGATGTAGAGAATGCACTCCTGCCTACCAGCCCTTGTAGACTCCAGGCATCTGGTGCCACTGAATCCTGCCTCTGTTTAAGGAAATTGTGTACATTCAGACAGTAGCAATAGGTGACATGAGAGCCAAAGATGCACCACCCTGTTGTTATCCCATCACTCATCCCCTCTTTCCTGACTCATGCACCCACCTTTGCTCCACCAGCCCACTGCCCATCTCTCATCTCCTTTATGCCCCAGGCACACTCAGGACACTGTCACTACCCACCCTCCACACTCACCAGCCTGCGCCTGCACTGCTGGGAAAGCTCTCATCAGCCTGCTGCTTTCCCCCTCCTGGCTGTCGGATTCTCTTTCCTCCTTGCCATCTACAGCATTTAAGGGCCAACCCATGCCTTTCTGAACATCTGCCTTGAGAGTCTCAGTCTTCCATCCCCATTTATTTCTGTGGTCAGCTCTGGACTAGGAAGACCTCTGACTCTCTCACTAGGCCTCTCAGGTTCCCTCTTCTGCAGTTAGCACATAATCCTTGGCTTCAGTTTCCCCCTCCACTGTCTCAACCCAGAGCTCAGATTAGGAGAGTTAAATAGGGGAGGGCTCCCCCTGTAAGCATAGCAGTGCCTCCTGCTCTGGGAGTCCACACCTGTGTAACACTAAGGCCCGAGACAAATTTCATTTGCCCTGGAGGGGAGCACTGAAGTCAGGAATGCTGCTGATAGAGTTCACAGCTTTAGGATTCCCCCAGATGACCTGGGGTGGGGGGGGGAGCCACAGCACTCCCTTTTGCTTGTCTTCTCCTGACTTCCATCCACCTTATGCCAACTCTCTGGATGAAGCCAGGAGCTAGGAGTTTCTTCCAGGTTTCCCATGTGGGTGGCAGGGGCTAAACACCTAGGACTCTTTTTTTGCATTTTGATTTTTTAACTTTTATTTAATAAATATAAATTTCCAAAGTACAACTTTTGGATTATAGTGGCTATTACCCCCATAAACTCCCTCCCACCACAACCATCCCATCTCCTACTCCCTCTCTCATCGCATTCTTCATCAAGATTCATTTTCAATTATCTTTAGAGAAGATCAACTTAGTATATGCTAAGTAAAGATTTCAACAGTTTGCACCACACAGATTTAAAATGTGTTCCCCAGGCCATTAGTGGAATGCTGGATTAGAAGTGGAACAGCCTGGAGAACTGGAGCCCATATGAGATAACAGCGTTGCAGGCTGAGGCTTTACTTTGTAGGCCACAAAGCCAGTCCATGGAAAGGCTTTTCAAATTTGAGTAAGAACATGGCTCTGTCATTTCTTTTACAATGAAAAATTGCTAGCAATCTATAATATAAAATATGCAGATTATGGTGTATCAATATCATACAATCAATTGAAGAATAGGCTAAATGGGGAAATCCAGAAACAAAGCAGAACCTACTTCAGTATTGGCAGTGACTTTCATGGATGATGGAATCAAAGTGTTATTGTTCATGTTAATGCTTTTAGAATTTCTTTTTTCCAAAATGAACAACATTTTCTATAGAATGAAGGAAAAAAAATCACCCATGGTCTTCTAGCTTGATAAAATCTCAGTTATTATAGTTTTGACACCTTTTTCTATCCAAGTTTTTTTTACACAAGTATAATCATAATGTACATACATTGTTTTACCCTCCTTTTAAACAAGACATGAATTTATTTATATGAGAGGTTTTACATACAGCATTGAATGCATGATCCATAAAAATATATAATGTGAGCTGTGTTAACTAAAGATGTTCTCTAACATATTATTTAAATAGCAGAAGATAAGTCCCACAATGGGAGGTAATACTTGTAAAACATATATCCACAAGAATTGCCTACAAATTTTATGAAGCCTGTGACATTTAGTAAGGTGATAAATCCTCCAACTTAAACCTAACTAAATTGAGTTATATTTAAATAGGATATGTGCAGATTAGAAATAAATACATACAATATATTGAAAAATAGGAATTGTGAGATAAAAGAATGAATGTTTCATAAAATTAATAAAAATGAAATGCCAATGAGGTAGAAACACTACATATTTATAAAATGGTCTTAATAAACAATCATGATGGTGCCAATTGTTTACTAGCATATAGAGTATTCAAAAATATTATTCATTACTGGTCAAAATAGCTAAATCCTTCACAAGATATAAGGATAAGTTATTATAAAGCCTGTGATAGTATCATCATACAGTGCAGGAAAGATGTACTGATAGATTTACCCAGCTAACTTGAAAGTTTAAACCCATAACCTAGGATAAAAATATATACAACAGCTTTATTCATAGTGCCTAAAACCTGAATGGAATCACAATGTTCTTTAGTAGATAAACAGAGAGCCAAGCTGTCTCAGTAGGTGGAGGCTCTTGAAGGCACATGGGATTAGGAAATATGGGGCATGAACACTGGACATGGGGACACAAGAGAAAAGGCATGGGCTGGAGTCACAGGGGTTTCAGAGACAAAAGGAAGACATTGGCTTCAGGTAAGTAGCATGCGGACAACTGAAGGAAGCCACAGTTGTAAGCAAAGGGCAGAGTGGTACCCAAAGGCTTCCATGAACTGGGAGTAAAGGGGTGAAGTCACTGCAGGGAAGGAGAAAGATCACTCTATAAAGAGAAGGATTGGAGACACAGAAGTCCTGACAGGTTGTATGGACAAGGGAGGTTAGCATTTAGGGAAAATTAGGGCTACATACAGAGTGGCTGAGGACACATGAGGACTGGCATGGTGTGCAGGCACAGCAGGAGACTTGAAGAGAGATGTGCTGTACATAAAAGGGATGAGGACTCTCACACCTGGTACATGCTGCTGACACAAGGAATAGAAGCGTTAAAGAGCTGATTTGGATGACACTTTTCAAATGGCAAAAATAACAAAATGAACAAGGGTCCCAAATAAAGAAGATGTTGAAATTGCAAATAACATATGGGTTTTAGGAACAGGATTAGAGATATGCAAAGTGAGCAGACACATGGAACTGGAAACATTAGGAGGCAGACAGGGAATATTACTGGATTTGGAAACACAGCAAAAAATACGGGAGATGCAATATAAATTGTCATAGTAGTTGGAGATCTGCTTAGAGAAAATTTAGAGCCTCAAGTGATTGAGAACCAGTCATTATGGCTTCCTTTTTTTAAAATGGATTTATTTATCTGAAGGACAGAGAGAGATTGAGACACACAGAGAGAGATAGAGAGAGAGAGAGAATCTTCCATCGATCCACTGGTTCATTCCCCAAATGGTTTTAATGGCCAGACCTGGGCCAGTCTGAAGCCAGGAGCCAGGAGCTTCTTCTGGATTCCCCATATAAGTGTAGGGGGCAAGCATTTTGGCAATCTCTTGCTGTCTTTTCCAGGCCATTTTCAGGGAGCTGAACTGCAAATAGGGCAGCCTGGACTCAAACTGACACCAATATGGAATGCTGGGTTTGCAGGTGGCAGCTTTACCCACTATGCCACAATGCCAGCCCCCTGTAGTTTCTTTCTTAAGAACTAAAATTAACTATAGAATGAACCATACAATAGAGGCAAGTAAAAACAGGCAGGCATCAATGAAATACCCATAGAAAAATACACAATACAAATAAGGGAAAAGAGTTTTTAAAGCATATTACCAAAATTGATAAAAACTAGTATGTCATTAAGGAAATAAAAGAGAAACACCATACAAACAACCAGCTTAAGCAATCCAAGTAGCATCACCTTCAAAAATTTTCTTTTTTTTCTTTTTAAAGATTTATTTATTTATTTCAAAGTCAGAGTTCCAGGGGAGGCAGCAGAGTAAAGAAAAAAAAAAAAGAAAAACAAAGAGCTACACACATACACATGAACACACACACACACACACACCCAGAGAGAGAGAGAGAGAGAGATCTTCTATCCCTTTACCTAAATGGCTACAGTGGCTAGGGAGGCAAAATCCAGGAGTGAGGAGCCAGGAGCTTCATCTGGGTCTCCTGTGTGGGTTGCAGGGGTTCAAACACTTGGGCCATCTTCAGCTACTTTCCCAGGACACTTAGTGGGCTGCCACATCAGAAGTGAAGCACATGGGACTCAAATTGCCTTTATGGGATGTTGGCATCCCAGGCAGCAGCATTACTCATTACACCACAAAGCCCTCTAGATACCCTCCTCCATTTATAAACCTTAACAAGATAGTAAGGATTTTGAGAAATAGGAGTAAAATTTTTTAAAAAGATATCAAAAGTCACCATATTTTGTAAACCAATATACCATAAAACAGATATTCCATCATGTGGAGAACTTCCATATAAGTTAAACAAGACTAATCAGTATTGCAAAAATCATATCAATGAATTTAAAAATTCCACAAGCAAAATTTCTGACTCAGACTTAGAAAATTCTAGACATTCAAGGAAGGTTGTTCCTCATTTTCCCAGACTCATCCAAAGCAGCAGTAAACAGAGAATATAGTTGAATTTCCTTTGAATTCATTGCTTTACATTAGTGACACAGTCAGATCATGTGGAAGGAACTTAGCATAAATCTTTAATAAGAGATACAGGTATTTAAAGCAAAATATGAAAACGGAAGAGATCAACAAACAGGATACATTAGAAAATGCAAAGATGATTTAACATTCCAAAATAATCCAAGTAAATGGTTCATGTGTAAGAAAAATAGAAGTAAATCAAATTGGGGAGTGAACCAGAAGATGGAAGACTTCTCTCTCTCTCTCTCTCTCTCTCTCTCTCTCTCTCTCTCTCTCTCTCTCTCTCTGCCTCTCCTTCTCTCTCTGTGAAACTCTGACTTTCAAATAAATAAATAAACCTTGAAAAAAAGCAGGCGGAGAGCGGCAAGATGGTGGAATAAGAAGAGAGCACACTATTAGTCCGGGAGAGAGACAGGATAATAAAAGTGGAGATACTGCAGGGTCAAGGAAGAGTAGGGGAAGAAACAGCAGAGGAAACTCTTCTGGAACTGGTGATTCACAGTGGACCTGCGTGGAGAGTGTGGGAGCCTAAGTTCGGGACACCAGTGGCAGACTCAACACACCAGCGCTGGAACGTGAGGTGAGCTGAGCCTCAATAACCGTAGACACCAGCGGGCAAGTGGAAAGAGGAGACTAGAGGGAACGAGGCTTGAAAGTCCGTGGGGAAAAGTTCACCAGGCTAACTAGAAGAGAGAGAGAGAGAGAGAGAGAGAGAGAGAGAGAGAGAGAGAGAGAGAGAGAGAGAGGAGAGAGAGAGAGAGAGAGAGAGAGAGAGAGAGAGAGAGAGAGAGAGAGAGAGAGAGAAAAGGGAGACCAATACGGACACGAGTTTCTCTCCGCTCACCCCTCAGAGGCGAGCAAGACAAACAGCAGGTACCATTTTGGACATACGTCATAAGCAGGGTGACCTCAGGTCTGCGCCGGCCCTGAGCCCAGCAGAAAAACCTGACTCTGGGGGGAGGGGTGAAATAACAGGATATTAGCATCTAACTTGGCAACCCAGTGGGAGGCTGTAGGAGAATTGGAGCCCACATTGAGGGCAGCAGAGATTCCCTGTGTGGTCCTTGGAAGAGCTTCCAATCTCTGGCTCCTGTGGGTATATCATTTGCCTGCTAACTACCTCCAGTTACATTCAGCTGTGTGGAATTACTTCCCTTTTGAATCAAAAAAAGAAAGAAAGAAAGAAAGAGAGATTTACCATACATAACCTGGGAGTGTCATCTTTGACACAACCTCAACCCTGAGGAACCAAACACAGCTCTCAGGCCACACTCATCTCAAGCCTCTAAGGCTCCACCGTAAGTAGACAGTCCACTTAACCTAGAGCCATAGTGTAACAAAAAAAAACACCACAGTGAAGAAACCAAATATCTCCAACATACCAAACAACAAATGCAAAAACCGAGGTAACAAGAACAAGGAAGACACTATGATGCACCCAAATGAAAAAGACACCCCAATTCAAGATTATGAAGATGATGAGATAGAAGAAATGCAAGAAGCAGATCTCAAAAAATTGATAAGAACATTAACAAGTTATCAAAAACAAATTCTTGAACTACAAAATCCTTAATGCACAAAATGAAATATTAAGGAGGAATCAAACTGAAATGAAACAACTAGTAGAACAAGAAACTATGATAGTGACAAGAAATCATAATGAAATGAAGAATTCAATAGACAAATGACAAACACATTAGACAGCCTTAAAAACAGAATGGGCAAAGCAGAAGAGAATATCAGATTTAGCAGACAGAGAACAGGAAAGGAAACAGGCAAACCAAAGAAAAGAAGAAGAAATTAGAAATCTAAAAAATATTGTCGGGAATCTACAGGATACTATTAAAAAACCCAACATTTGAGTTTGAGGAGTTCCTGAAGGCATGGAGAGGGAGAAAGGATTAGAAGGCCTTTTCAGTGAGATACTAGCAGAAAATTTCCCAGGTTTGGAGAAGGACAGAGGCATCTTAGTACAGGAAGCTTATAGCATCCCTAATAAACATGACCAAAAGAGATCCTCACCATGACATGTTGTAATCAAACTCACCACAGTGAAACATAAAGAAAAGATCCTACAATGTAAGAGAGAAATGTCAGATTACACTTAAAAGATCTCCAATTAGACTCACAGCAGACTTCTCATCAGAAACCCTACAAGCTAGAAGGGAATGGCGAGACATAGCCCAGGTACTAAGAGAGAAAAACTGCCAGCCCAGAATATTATATCCTGCAAAGCTCTCATTTGTAAATGAAGGTGAAATTAAGACTTTTCATAGCAAACAGAAACTGAAAGAATTTGTTGCCCCTCATCCTGCCCTGCAGATGCTTAAAGATGTGTTACACACAGAAACACAGAAACATGGTCACCAATATGAAAGAAGGTAAAGGAAGGAAACCTCACAGCAAACGATCACAGGAAGCTCAATTTCTCTTTGACATAGAATTAAACTCTGATGCTCTGTTAAAGCAATGTGTTAAAGTAATCTATTATGTTCTCTTGATGTCTGTTAAATTCTAATTGTTCAAAAACAGCTGAATTTTTATTAAGAGCTATGGGTTATTTAAATATGTGCTTATTTTCAAAGATTTGAATAATCACCTGTAACAATGTTCAAATTTGGTCCATATTATGTCATGATTTTAAGAAACCTTATTTCAACCAGATATTTTGGATTTTGAGCCTTCTTGGCATTCTTTACAGGCATTCAAAATATTAGAAGTACTGTCAAGATGTGATGTGGTACCAGACTTTAAGTTTCTATAATGGAAAATGCTATTAATACAA
Organism: Lepus europaeus; assembly: GCF_033115175.1. Lineage (NCBI taxonomy): Eukaryota > Metazoa > Chordata > Mammalia > Lagomorpha > Leporidae > Lepus > Lepus europaeus. The sequence continues at coordinate 9,585,902 of NC_084851.1, forward strand.
ATGTTTGAGAATTAAAAAGTCTAATGATCTTGTGTTACTAGACATGATAGTTATTTTAATGAGAAAGCCCCAGAGGCCTAAAGGGTTAAATATTTGTAAAATCCTACAGGTGCTTTCAAAAATACTGTGCAGTAAGCAAGTGCCTCTTGTTGGTTGATGAGTTTATAATTTTAAACATGGCAACTTAAAGTCTTTTGTCATCCACAGTTATATATGATTTGCTGCTCATAAAACTAAAGCATTGTTGGTTCTGTATTTAGCTGTCCTCCTATAGGTTTCTATGGACTTTTTCCAGCCACTTTTATTGTATTCTGTACTTTGGGATGGCTCTGTAAACAGATGAAGCCAATAAGGTATTAACAGTAAAACTGAGAGAAAGTATGGTTAACTGAGGTTACTAAAAACAAAAATCAATTCAAATCAATTGGCAATCTACAAAAAGAGTTAAAGATTTTAAAAGCTATTATTAAAATTGCTATATTGGTCTACTATGCTATGTTGTATGTGTGTACATATTGTATGTCCACATAGGAAATTTTATTGAGTTTTATTTTCAATAGCTTATAGATAAGATTGTCCATAAATTTAAGCTGCTAAAATCAAAGATACATTTTAATTTGTGTGACCTGAATCTGTGTATCATATATTTTGAACTTGTTGTTAGAAAGAAACTAAAAACATTTTATATGGTTGTGCTTAAGCTTACTGGCTAAACAAACTACACCATGTTAGATATTTAAGAGGTGTTTTCAAATACATGATTCTTAAAATTTATAGAAGGCATTGGACCTTCTTGTAAATGTTTTCTTACATTGTTATCTAATGGTTGAAACTGTTTGCTAAGTATTCATGTGATATTGCTATTGTCAGCAAGCGATCTAGGACTTGCTCCCTCATTTCTCTATTCTAAGCCCAACTTGTTCTTTCATTTCTCTATTCTCTTCAAGGTAGGAAACTAATTCTATTATGAAGGAATCTGTAGGACAGGATGCACAATTTAATCTTTAGACCTTATAAAAGAGATGGCTAACATTTTTCTGTAATAGCATAGCCAAAATAAGAACTTAACTAATAATCTCATAGCTAGATTCACTTCGCCATCAGCGAAGTATACAGTAAATAGAAAAAACCTCCCTTTCAGACCAAAGGGAAAGAAAGTTTTTTTTTAATTCTTTTTTTTTTTGACAGGCAGAGAGGACAGTGAGAGAGAGACAGAGAGAAAGGTCTTCCTTTTGCCGTTGGTTCACCCTCCAATGGCCGCAGCGGTAGCGCGCTGCGGCCGGCACACCGTGCTGTTCCGATGGCAGGAGCCAGGTGCTTCTCCTGGTCGCCCCTGGGGTGCAGAGCCCAAACACTTAGGCCATCCTCCACTGCACTCCCTGGCCACAGCAGAGAGCTGGCCTGGAAGAGGGGCAACCGGGACAGGATCGGTGCCCCGACCGGGACTAGAACCGGGTGTGCCGGCGCCGCAAGGCGGAGGATTAGCCTGTTGAGCCACGGCGCCGGCCGAAAGAAAGTTTTTAAGTGAGAATATAATTTTCCTCATGGGCATTGTCTACCTTAGAAAAACTACTACAGAACATGCCTGTGACTATAGACTTGTAGTTCAGCCCACCGAATATTAGAGATGGGACTTGGGCACTCACTTGACTTGCATCGTCTGGTCTGCTTTCACACAAACCAGGAGGAAAAGAAAGCTCGGCATCAGAAGCAATGGGTGGCAGGCCTATTAATGGCTGATCTGTACAGTGATCTGCCCTCAAGGAGACCCAACAGGCCAGTCCACTGCAGTGGCTTTCAAAATGGTAAGACTGGGCTTCAGCAGAAATCAGCTTGTGAAGAGCCCTGGCAGCTCTGCCAAGAGTTGGATCACTGGAAATGGACCTGCCCTGGAGTCGAAGGATGCCCAGGTCAGAGCCACAGATCTTATTGGCTCTAAGCTGAAAAGCCCTTCACTCAGCCCAACTTACAAAGTGACCACTGCAGCTTAGGGGACAGCCAAGTAGGGTCAGCAACATTGCAGGCAGAACTGTAAATTTCTTGTTAGAGATGCCCCCTGCCTTTACCTGGCCAGCTCTCCTCCCAGGCCAGCCAAGTAATGAAAGTCAACAGAGTGCCTTCCCCTAGGAGGTTCACACCTTCCTTAAGATATACTCCATGTGAAGAGATAGGTAGGTCTGGGCCTCTTAACTTAAAAGGCCTAAAGCCCACCAGATTATTAGCAAGCCCCTTCTATGAGGTTCTATTTGCCTCTAAATTAGAAAACTTAATTGTAGCTTAGACAGCACCTTTCTTAGCTCCTCTAATAATGACTCTGTCCTTTGTTCTAGAACCTGTCTAGCGTACTTGGGCCTCATTCCTTCGTAATCATAACCTCTACTCTACCACCAATGGCTCTACTCCCAACCTGTGTGTACTGATGGTCCTCTTCCCCACTTAATGCTGTATAATTGTTCAAACCTGGTAAATGCCACTCTTAGGATCATTGGTTACTATCCTCACTCTGTCTTTTAGGACCTTGTCTAAATATGATCAGAGTCGGCAAACTTGGAAGGCTTCCATAGCCTTGGCAACTCATGATGACAGCCTAGGGTGGTTACTGGCGCCATAAACTAGAGTGTCAATTTGTTGGGTCAACAACAGGAGCCATTGTGTACTTGCTCCTCATGTGGGATCTCTGTCCTTCATGTGCTGTACATTTTGATTTAATGCTATAACTAGTACTCAAACAGTATGTTTCACTTTGTGTTTCTATGTGGGTGCAAGCTGTTGAAATCTTTATACTAAATTGATCTTCTGTATATAAAGAGAATTGAAAATGAATCTTGATGCAAATGGAAGGGGAGAAGGAGCGGGAGAGGGGAGGGTTGAGGGTGGGAGGGAAGTTATGGGAGGGGGAAGCCATGTAATCCATAAGCCGTACACTGGAAATTTATATTCATTAAATAAAAGTTAAAAAAAAGAAAAATATAAGTAAATCACATGATCGTTGAGATTAAATGTTGAAAAGCTTTTAATAAAAAAGCTTATAACCATAAAAAGAACAGAAAAACAATAGCAAATCCCTAATTGTAATTAAGACTCGCTACAGAGAAGTAATAATAAACAGCATAATTAACACAGAACACTAAACGATTTTTCCCTGGAAATAATCTTGGACAAGGCTTTCTCCTCTCTCTTTCTTCAACATTGTCCTGGATGCATAATTAGGGAAATTAAACAAACAAAAAAAATGTAAGGTATAGGGTCAGCTTTAAGAAATAAAACTCTTAATGTTTGTTAATGATACTAGTATACATAGATAAAATCCAACACAAGCCAAAACCAAATATGAGCTGATAGGTGAATTAAGCAAAATTATTGGGTACAGGATCAACACAATCAAGTGGGTTACCAGATCCCCAATATAAAGCAAAAAGAAAACAATGGTAACAAAGTAGAACCCAGAAAGTGAATATCTGTATAAGAAATACTCTTCAAAGCCATACTTAACAAAAATCAAATGAACTAACAGACAAATAAGCCAAGAACACAAAGAGAAAAAGGCCCAGAATCCAGTAAACTGTAACTCACCTGAGGATTATGGCAAGCTCCAGTTTCAAGGTCTGAACAGGATTTCAGGAGATGGGCTCCTGGGGCGGGGCAGCGCCCCCTGCTGTCGGGAAGGCCAAGTTTCAGGCCTGAGGCCAAGCCCTGCCTCTCACTCCCCCCACCCGGCACAACCCCAAGGGCCCGCCCTCAGGCTAGGGAGGATGCTGATTGGGTATGTCCTCTGTGACGTCATGCAGCCTCTGTGACTGTTGAATCAGGTGCGCCAGGGCAACAGGGCAGACCCTGGGGGCTCCTCTTCCTGTTGCAGCGGAGTTCAGCTTCCGGTTCTGCTCCCAGAGCCCTGGTAGGCTCAGAGGTTTCTACCCTGAACTCCCCTCAGCCAGGGCCCTGAGAGGACGCCCGGAGTCCCTGGACGCCGGCATCGGGGAGTGTGAGGTCCCGGGCCCACAGGAGGGGAGGGGGCGGGCAGCGGGGTGCCTGTCTCAGCGTGCAGTGACTCCGCCTGAGCCCAGCCTCACCTCTCCAGGTTGTGTGGGGAGAAGGAGAATCTGAACCTCACGCGTGACCTCATTTCCTTGAGTTGAGCACCAGGGTCTCAGGTCCACAGCTTTCCCTAGGGTCTGAGTCAGTATTTTGTTGCTATGACGGAACAGCAGAGACTCAGTGGTGTATTTACCACACGCATTTGGGCCAAGGACGAGGGCCAGGGTGTGGGGACGGAGTTTCTGCTGGGGAGGCTTGGGATGGCACAGATCCCACGTGGACAACTGGAGTGTGGGGGAGGCCGACCCCAGGTGGTGTGAGCACCAAGACCTGGAGCCTGAGGCAGCTGAGTGTGGGTTCAACAGGCTGCCTCCCAGCGCTCATTCCATTCGTGTCTTTTGTAGAAATTTGCTTCCGTTTATTCACAGTCTGCCCACTTGTGTAGGAACTGTGTGCCATGATTTGAATGTTACCCTGCAGTTTTCTCTGATGGAACCTGAGTTTATTCAGTGATAAGATTTGTAGAAGGAAAGAGGATCTTTTGTTTCCTGCTAAGTTTGATTAATAATGTAAACACTAATGGAATGGTTACCCAGGTAAATAAATGGGCCTAAGTTAGTTCAGCGGTATTTTTTTATTTAAGATTTATTTGTTTATTTGAAAAGCAGAGTTACAGAGAGGCAGAGGTGGAGAGAGAGAGAGAGAGCGAGAGAGGTCTTCCATCCATTGCTTCACTCCGCAGATGGCCACAGTGGCCAGAGCTGTGCTGATCCAAAGCCAGGATCCAGGAGGTCCTTCCCTGTTTCCCAGGGGGGTGCAGGGCCCCAAGAACTTGAGCATCTCCTGCTTTGCCAGGCCGTAGCAAAGAGTGGGATGGGAAGTGGAGCAGTGGGATGGGAACCGGCTCCTATATGGGATGCTGGCAATGCAGGCAGCAGCTTTATCTGCTGTACTGCATTGTCTGCCCCAGGGATCTTCTTAATCTCTTCTACCTTTGCCCCCACAGGTGAATGAGTCTTTACTGTCTTTGTGTGTGTGTGTGTGTGGCTTACTAACTATTACTCTCAGCAGTGAGTTTTTCTTGGTTTATTTTGTGATATTTCTGATAATATTTTACTTAATTTTTTCTCATGTGTTACTTCACAGTAATTTTTTAAAATAATGTGAAAATGTTGTTAGGCTATAGGTTGTGAATAAATTCTACTTCTATAGGCAGTGTTAGTGGAGTACAAGGATTAAGTATCTAACAGCTCATGCTTATGCACTTACTTAGTTTTTGACTTCCCAGCACTTAGATTTACCTTATTTATTTACTCCACCTGGTGTTTACTGACATTTCTGTTTGGTAACATATTCCTAGTTACTAATGACCACTGGTTGAGTATTTGTACTGTTGATCTATTTGTACTGATTACAAATGGTGGATTTGTATTTTTGCTTGGAGTTATGTAAGTTTTCTCTTACATATCTTTAATGCTCTATTTAGGGACACTGGTAGGAAGCCTTGTAATGCCTTCTTAGAGAGCTGTCTGTTGTCTTACTGTGTAAGGCTTGTAGTAGTCTGACCTAAATTCTGATTAGTCTGAAATGAAAGCTGTTTTTCTACATTTCATTGGATTGGTATTGTAATGGACTATTTTTCTGCATATTTTTATTTTTAAGCAGTTGTGTATATGTGTGTCTTAAGTTGAAAAGAATGGAATTTGGAAATATTTATCTAATTTAAATGAACAAAGCAAGGCAATTAGCATATCCATTACATTATGTACCTATTTTACATGATGAGAATACTTAAAAGTCTAAACTCTTATTTATTTTTCTATTGTAGAACACATTGTTATTAACTATTCTCACCATGTGGCACAACAGATCTTTTGAATTTATTCCTACTATGCAAACCAATGTGTTTGGCCATGATGACTTCAAATCCCCTTCATGTGTCTATATTTAAATGGTTTTCCTATAGACAGCACAAAGTTGGGTCTTGGTTTTATTTTTCCCATGTCAATCTCTATCTGTAGTGTATTTAGATCATGCACATTTAAAGTGATTATTGATGTAAGTGGGATAGTATGTAATGTGGTTGCAATTATTTTCTCTTATTCTTTTTTTAAAAGTCTCAGTTATTGATTTTTGTTTATTTGAAAGGCAGAGAGACAGAGGGAGGGAGATCTTCCATTGGCTGTTTCACCCCCTCTGGAAAAAATAAAAACAAAACCTACAACAGCTGCAACTCAGCCAGATTGAACACAGGAGCCAGGAAGACCATCGTGGTCTTGCACATGTATGGCAGGGACCCAATAACTTGAGCCATCACCTACTGCCTCCCAGGGGGTGCATTCACAGGAAATTGAATCACAAATGGGGTTGTTGAACTCAAAACTCACACTCTGATATAGGACATGGTTATCAAAACTGGAGTGTCAATTTGTTAAGTCAACAACAGGAGTCACTGTGCACTTACTCCTCATGTAGGATCTCTGTCCTTAATGTGTTGCACAATGTGAATGAATGCTATAACTAGAACTCAAACAGTACTTTACACTTTGTGTTTCTATGTGGGTGCAAACTGTTGACATCTTTATTTAATATATACTAAATTGATCTGAATATAAAGATAATTGAAAATGAATCTTGATGTGAATGGAATGGGAGAGGGAGTTGGTGATGGGAGGGTTGTGGGTGGGAGGGAAGTTATGGGGGCAGAAGCCATTGCCAAATGCCCATGCCGATTCTTGTTTTAAACATTTTGTGTAATCTTATTTTATATTTTAAAATTTTTATGCATTTATTTAATTCATTAAAGGCAGAGATACAGAGTGATCTGCCATGTGCCAGTTCACTCCTTAAATTTCTGCAAGATGGGGCCAACACTGTGGCATACCAGGTAGAGCTGCCACCTGTTAGTTTATTAGTTGCTGTTAATAGTCCCAGTGATCTATTATATTCCTGTGATATCAATTATCTCTGTTTTTTAAAAGATTATATTTATTTGGGTGACAATTATAGACAGAGAGGGAGAGAGAGAAAGAAAGGTCTTCCATCTACTGCTTCACTCCCTAAATGGCTTCAAGGGCTGGAAGGTGGTCTGATCCAAAGCCAGGAGCCAGGAGCTTCCTCCAGGTCTCCCATGTCAGTGCAGTAGCCCAAGGACTTGAGCCATCTTCCACTGCTTTCCTAGGCCATAAACAGAGAGCTGGATTGGAAGTGGAGCAGCCAAGTGACAAACCAGTTTCAATATAAAATGCTGGTGCTGCAGGTGGAGTCTTAGGCCAGTGTCGCACCGTGCTGGCCCCCAGCCATGTCTTTTAATTTCTGTGTGTGTCTGAAAATTGTGGGGGCCTTCTAGTTGGCTGTAGGAAATATAAGCAGAGATAAGAGTGCATTGCTTTGCTAAGGTGGCCATAACATAAAACTGTAGAATATGGGGCTTGAATCAGAGCAATATATTTCTCCTAGTTCTAGATTAAATACTTGAGAGCAAGATGATAATGGGTTTGGTTGCTTCTGAGACCTCTCTTTGGTTACCACATAGCCATCATGTTGCTGCACCCTTACATGGTATTTCCTCTGTCTGTGTGCATCCCTCCTTATAAGAACAGTGATCAGTTTGAATCAGGGCTTCAGGCTTATGATATCATTTGATGTCAATTATCTGCTTAAAGTTGTATCTCTAAACAGTGTCACATTGGTTGTCAGCATTGCCTTGGTAACATGTTAAGGACAAATAGATTTTTTGTTGGTTTTGTTCTATTTTGAAATCAGAATCTAAAATACTATATATTGTTTCTAAATATCCAGATTGCAAATAATAGGATTAATAAGCTTTATTAACTAGAATAGGAATCTTGAGGGGCTGGTGCTGTGGCTCAGCAAGTTAGAGCCACAGCCTGCACAGTCAGCATCTCATATGGACACTGGGTGCAGTCCTGGCTGCTACACTTCCAGTCCAACTCCCTGTTAATGCTCCTTGGAAAGCAGCAGAGGACAGCCCAAGTGCTTGGGCCCTTGCACTCACATGGGATACCCAGAAGAGCCTCCTGGTTGCTGGCTTCGGGCCAGCTCAGTCCTGGCTGTTGTGACCCTTTGGGCAGTGAACCAGCAGATGAAAGATCTCTCTCTGTCATCTCCCTCCTCTTTCTCTGTAACTCTGCCTTGGAAATAATCTTTTTTTAACAAAAGGAATCTTGAATGTTCTCAGTGTATGTTAGACTCTATAAATTCACCACCTTATTAATAGATATTAGACTATAACCTATTATACAGTCTGAGTATCTATGCTTCACTAAATTACATATGTTAAGGTCATTACCACCTTCCTACACATCATTCTAAGCCCTTAGATAATCTTTCTTCATAATTCATAACAAAGGGTACATGTATCTCAGTGATCAGGAAAGCATTTAAAACAATTTTGTAACAATTAATTCTTTATGGCATGATTAACTTATTAGATGGTGTCCAAAAAATGAGACATTATAGGGAAAACCATGGCTTAGGTATCAATAACCCCAATTTAAATTTCAGCCTTGCCTATTTCTTGCTATTTTTTTAATCTTTTTTTTTTCTTTTTGACAGGCAGAGTAGATAGTGTGAGAGCGAGAGAGAAAGAAAGGTCTCCTTTTTGCCATTGGTTCACCCTCCCATGGCCGCTGCAGTCAGCACATCTCACTGATCTGAAGCCAGGAGCCAGGTGTGTCTCCTGGTCTCCCATGTGGGTGCAGGGCCCAATCACTTGGGCCATCCTCCACTGCCTTCCTGGGCCATAGCAGAGAGCTGGCCTGGAAGAGGGGCAACTGGGATAGAATCCGATGCCCCAACTGGGACTAGAAACTGGTGTGCTGGCGCCACAAGGCGGAGGATTAGCCTGTTAAGCCAAGGCGCCAGCCTATTTCTTGCTATTTTACTAAGAGTAAAGTGTCTATCTTCTCTGAGACTGTTTGTTCTTTACATAAATCACGAAATGCTTGTCATTAAAAAATATTGAAGTGTGGAAACTGCAGTACATCATAGCTGTTCAATACATGTTTCTTTATATTACCTAAACTTTCATTATCCCTGTTGATATTTTTAAAGCTGATGACATCAGAATACTGTTATTCAGAAGCTGTTGTAGATGCTCTCAAAAGTGCTTTCATACAAACTCTCAGCACCACTGCGACACATACCCACCGGGATTTCTTTTCTAGCTATATTGTTATTAAGCCCTGCCTTCTTGCTTTAGATTAATGAAGGACTTTTCAGTACAAAATAAAGAGAAGTGGCGCGGGGAATAAAATTTATTAATTTGCACATCTCTTTAATCATTGTGTAAGGTTCACACTTGAAATACAATGTTAATAAGATCATACTTTCTGCCAATCCACGTATCATTTGTTCTCAAATATTAGCTCCAAAAAGAAATATACCTTTTAATTCCAGTCTCCAGAAAATTTAACTAAAGTGTAGGTATACATGATACACATAATAAAAGTGTGTATATACAGGTTATATTTTAATTAATTAAACTTTAATTTTTTTCAATTAAATAAAAAAATTTTAAGAAGTGAAATTAGGGCTGTTGGTAGGTTTTAAGCAGGGTTTTTTATGTTCCATTTTTAAAAGATCACATACATTTTTGAGACTAGACAGCAGAGGGGTAAGTGTAAATGGTAATACCAGTTAAGAGATAGTAGAAGTTCTTCCAGAGAGAGCTAATGGTATCTTCAACCAGGGAGGAAATCCTCAATGTATTTGCAATATATTAAAAAAAATCTTAAGATTAGTGAGTGATTTTATGTTACAGAATAGTCATACTTAAATATGACTTCTGGGTTTTATATTGGGCTGGAAGGTGGGTTTTGTTGCCTTAATAAGGGAAAACATAAAGAAGAGTAAAGTTAGATAAAGTGATTAGGAATTATCTAGTAGAGTAGGAAGTTGGTAACATTGGTGCAAATGAGGGCTATGAAAAGAACCAGACTTTACAAGAAGAGGGAGAATATTTTCAAGGTAAATGGAAAGATGCTTCCATGTATTTGATTTGGAAGAGTGAAAAAAATTGGGGAGAGGTGAAAAAAATGTAGACAGTTCTCACCTTATGAGGGTTCATTTATGGGTTTTTCTACTTTATGGTAAGGCAAACGTGATATATATTCAGTAGAAGTTATTGCAGTTTTTCATTTGGTCTTTTCTTAGGATATTAACATGTGCAGTTCTGGACAATAGCAGCAAGTCACAGCTCCCCATGAGCCACATGTACACAGAGTGAAACAACTGATTCTTTACAGTGTGCTGTGTGAAGCTATAATGTTCAGTAAGACAAATGCACTCACTGACTTTTCCTTTAGTTGTTGTTTCTGAGTTTTTAAAGAACCCAACTAGGAAAATTGACAACAAAAGATAAAGCCACATAGTCAGAGACCAAGTGGCATGGGATGAGCTAAAGACTGGGCCCCTCTATGTCTTCAGAGCTGCTGGTTTAAGGTTGAGATTTCTGAGTATAATGGCTTGAATAGCAAGAGTTAGGTTATTTCTCTCTCTCTCTCTCTCTCTCTCTCTCTCTCTCTCTCTCTCTCTCTCTCTCTCTCTCTCTGTGTGTGTGTGTGTATGTAAAATATAAAATATCTTGTATTGAAATAAAATGGGTTGAAAACATGGGGGTTAGGCCCACTTCTTTATTGGACCAGCCTCCCTGCAGGCTCACTAGTTGAACAGCGTGGAACCTTGGATCTGTCCAGCCTCTGCTGGGAGGGGGAGTCGATATTAAATGCTAGCATCATGGTAGGTAAAGGACAGAGGCATGGGGATAGTCACCAGTTGATTAAGAGGCTCCTGTACCCTGTAGTCCAGACCCTCGCATTACCTGCCTGCTGCTTCCTTGTTCTGGAGTGGTGGACTTGCGTCTTTGGATAAGGTGTTTTTTTTGTTTGTTTGTTTTTTGCTTCTTTTCTAGTTCTTTTATTTCTTGTCAAATTGCAGTTTCTTGTAGGTTGCTTTGATTTGACCTTCACCCTTCACCTTCACCAATCCCAGTTCTTGGGAAATGTTGTCTGGGACTTTGCCTGCAGCAGGGTTACTCTCAGATGACAACCTGTTCTACTCTTGTAGTCCTCCTCTTGCCTTCCTGCCTTGATCAGGGGAGTAGGAGACCCTGTATTTCCAGGGTGTGCTTGGAGGGAACATTTCCCCCTGGCAGGGTATGGGAGTTCTAAACTAGAAAAATTTTTACACACACACTCTCTCTCTTTCATCCTTTCAAATACATACATGTTATAAAGTCCTAAAGGTAAACCTTAGACTTTAGTCTAAGCAAGCATTCTTTCAGCACTCGAGGCCTTGGCTTGTGTGGGCAGCCCGTTATCTCACACCTGTCTGTGATTGTAACCCAAGCTCTGTATATGCCCTTGAAAATCAAAGAAATTATCATTAGAAAAAAATGGACAACAGACTTTTCATTGTAAGAAGAAAGAATCACTGTGTGACATGATATAAAAATAAAGTCTGGTGCTCGAAAGACAGAGCCATGCCATCAGCCTTGCTGTGAGTGTGTCTCTCATTTCTTCGAGCACCAACACCTCTCACATGTTGGGGCCTCTGGACTGGATGGAGCTGGTCTGTGGCAACATGGACAGTCTAGTCTTGCAATATGATTTCTAGTAGCAGATTTCGGATCATGGGGTAGCAACTCAATCTGTATGAGATTAATGCTGGAGACTAAGGTCCAAGATAGGTTTGCTCAACCATGTCTATGTGGCCAAACTTGAAAAAAGACTTTACACACAAGATCAGGTGAGATTATTCATGTTTAATGGCTATTGTCACACATTGTGATTGGGAGAAATAGGTAATGACTAGAGGACTACAGGAAGTGAAAAGCTGGCAGTACACGCTGAATGGATTATGGACCTTACTCTGTGAATCTACTTCCTGAGAGCATCATAGTGGTAGTAATGAATAGGAACATGAGCATGAAGACTGTTCTGAATTAATCCCGTTATGGAGTAACTGAAAATGACAATCACAATGAAACACCACTTTACATCAATTACAGTGCCCATTATGGGAAAAAAAAATGTGTTGACAAGGCTGGAGAAGAATATTGTTTGCTGCAGGTGTGAATGTACACAAAATATTTTTATTCTTCCTACTTATTTCATAGAACATTATGTCTTCAACATCTATTCATGTTGTAGTGTTTATCAAAATTTTATCAAATTATCAAAATATCCCAGTGATATTCCATTGTATGTGTCTGTTGTTTGAATATCATTTATTGGGGACAATTATCAATTTGAGATATTAAAGAGAGTGGAAAGTTAATCTGACTTGTATTTAGGGGGGGGTTAAGAGGTGAAATAAGATTGGATGAAGTCATCAGGGTGGATCTCTCAGATTGGCTGAATACTGGTGACTTTAAGAGACACCAAAGAGGCACTTGCATGCTCCCTTTCTCTTGCCACGTGAAGCCCTGTGCTTCCCTCTGGACTTTGCCAATGACAATGCCATCCCTAGAAGCAGCCCTTCAGTACTGTTGTCCATGTAGGCTTCATCATTTTAAAACTTTCTACTTATTTATTTTATTTGAAAGGCAAAAGAGACAGAAGGAGTGACAGAGACAGACATACGACTGTCAGCTTATTTACTCCCCACACAACCAGCAATGCCAGGCCTGTCCCAGGATGAAGCCAGGTGTCTAGAATTCAATCCAGGTCTCCAACATGGGTGACAGGAACTCAAGGACTTGAGGAAACACCTGCCAACTCCTAGTGTTTGCATTAGCAGGAAGCTGGGATTGGAAGCCCACTCCAAATGGATTCACATGAGGCAAGAAGAATAACTCAAATTTACTACTGATTTAATTTTTATTTGAAAGGCAGAGAGAGAAGAAAAGATCTTCTATTCTGTGATTCACTAGCCAGATGCTCACTTCAGCCAGAGCTGGGCCAGGAGAAATCCAGGCATCTGAAATTTCATTAGTGTTCCTAAGTGGGTGGCAGGGACTAAAGCAATTTCCTTATATGCTGCCTTCCAAGATGAACATTAGCAAGAAGGTGGGTGATGTGGAGATGATCAAGGACCCAAATCAGGTACTTTGATAAGGGATGTTGACATCCCAAGTGGCAAGTTACATTTTTGTGCCAAAGGCCAATAGCTGAAGGTATAGCTGAGCTACTTACCAAACCCTTAAAAAGAATTGAAACTGTGTACCCAGTGTTGTTATGCACTTTTCTCTTGATAAAGGTATACATGTATTGCTCTAACTCCAGAATGCTTTTTCCTGCTGACTGTTATGTACCAGCACATCTCAAGAGGAAACACAACTCATCAATGGGTTACTGCATTATTCCAAATATTTTAAAAGAGTGACATTATTATTATAAAAATAAATTTTGGCGCCGGCCTAGCCTTCTGCGGCGGGAGAGCGCGCATCCTGGAGCCGCTCGGATCGCCCGGGCCCCTCGCGCCACCGCCCAGGAGCCCCTAGCCGCGTGCCCAGGCTGCCTGCACCATCCGTGCGCCCCCATGGGCCGGGCCGCGCCGCGCCCCCCCCCCCCCGCGGCCACCTCCTCCGGCCCAGGTCCCCCCCGGGCGCCGCGGGCCCAGCGGCCCGGATGGAGGTCGCAGCGGCAGGGGCAGGGGCTGGGTCGGCGCGGCCGCCACTGACGGGCAGCCCCATGCCCGGAGCAGGTGAGCAAGGGGGCGCGCAGGGGAGCGGCGCGAGCGGACGGCCCGGCCCTCACGCGGGGCTGAGGCTGGGGGTGCGGACTGCGGGGGCCCCGTGGCTCGGCTCCTGGTCTGGGGCGGGCGGGCGAGTGAGGGGGGGTCGGGGGGGGGTGCGGCAGGTCCGCCATGCGCGCAGGTCCCTGTCTGGCGCCGGGGTCCGGCGGGGGTGGCCCGGGGCCGACGGGGCGCGCGCGCCTCTGCCGCTTCAGACCCCCACGTGCGCCGCCCTGGAGGGTGGGAGCAGGGACAGCGGGGCCCCTCCCCAGCCGCTAAAGCGCCGCCCAGCTGCGCGCAGAGCGAAACACCTGTCAGGGGCGCGCTCCCTGCGCGCCACCGCGGCCTGGGACACGGTGTCCTCGGGGAGCACCAGGTCTGGGCTCCGCAGCCTGAGGGCGTGGAGCGGGGGGTTGGTCCCTTAAGGGCAAAGGCGGGATCCGACGGGGGCGAGGCTGTGCGGCCATCCGAGGTGACTCCGGAGGGGCGGGACCCCCTGTGCCCCGGAGACGGCTCCTGGGTTGCGAGGGATGGGGGTCGCGAGAGGCTGCAGCCAGTGGGCAGGGCTGGGGCTACAGAGAAACGGCCTGTGCTGGGGGCGCGGCGCGGCTGGCACCGCGGGTCAGGGCCAGGCCGGACCCCCGCCCTCCCAGACTCTGTCCTGGCCCCCCAGGCCCAGAGCCCCAGTGGGCCACACGGGCTGGGCTTCTGTCCCCCAGCCTCGCCCACCCCCACCCCCAGCTCCCTGCCCGGGGGCCCGGCCGCCCCCGGGGTCTGCACAGAGCTGCTCGCCGGGTGCGGGGGAGAAACCCAGGCCTCCCCTGGTCGCGGGCTCCTTGTGTGATTCCACCACCCGGTGGTCCTGGCCAGGCCCCAGGGACCTGCAGGGCTGCGGTCAGGAGCCAGGCACAGGACGGCTCCAGATGTCTGGGGAAGAGTCGGGCGCCAGAGCTGTGTGGAGTCAGCGCTCCTGGGCCCCGGCCCTCAAGGACACAGAGCCCAAAGGGAGGACCTCTCAGGGTGCCAGGGTCAGGGCGGACTCCCAGGGGGAGGGCCTTAGACGCTGGGGCTCTGAGGGGTGAACAGGAGTTTTCTGGGTTGGAGAAGAGGGGACAGCGATGGCACACACAGAGGTCAGAAGAGGGCAGACGGCACGGCTGGGTATGGCACCATCGATGTGTCCTGCGAGTGTGGGAGGGAGGTATTGTTCCAGCGGCCCCTTTGCGGCCTCAGCCACACGAAGCCCGGAGACCCGGCCATGGAGCATGTGGGGGGGGGGGCTGGGTTCCCGGGTAGCTGGGCGGGGTTAGGCCCCACACTTCCGGCCATGTTCCCCGGGGGCCGTGCCCCCGCGGCTCAGCCATGTTAGGCCTCATCAGGCTGATCCCGTCACGGCCCGCCCCCACCCCACACCTGCGGGGCCCAGGGCCAGCCCCACTCACCCGGCATGAAACTAGGAACCAAGAGAGACGCCACCGCTCTGCCATGCACACGCAAGCCCACACACGCACCGCAGCTACAGGGCTGCGGGCCCCCACCCGCCCACCCAGACCTTCCCTGAAGGCCTCTTTCCTGCCCTCCTGTCTCACCTGTATGCCTCCTCCTCTGAGCAGACCTCAGGCCTGCACACACACACACACATGCACCCCGGCATGGCGGCCTCGTCTCGGTCCGGGTTCTCGCATGGCCAACACTGAACCGGCCTCCCCTGTGTTTCAGAGCCTGTCCCCTCATGGGGTGGTGGCCCCCAGCCCTGTGGCCCCTGCCCTGTGGGCCCCTCCCTTGCCCATTCTATGCTCTGGGGTGCCCTGTCCCCCTCCTCACACCGGGCCCTGGGCCTCTCTGCTCCCAGCCCCGCCTGGGGCTCCAGGGGGTGGGGGTGCAGTCCCCCGCTGAGCCCCCTTTGCGCTGTGTGGCCTGGGGCGAGGAGCTCTGCCTCTGAACCCGAGCTTCCTGCCCTGGATAGGTGGAGCCCAGGAGACTGGGGCGGAGCCGAGGAGGCCAGGGGAGGGGCCTAGGGGACTGGGGCGGGGGCCAAGGAGACTGGGCGGGGCCAAGGAGACTGGGCGGGGTCCTTGGCTGAGAGAGGCTGAGAAGGAGCCCAAGAGGGTGGAGCTGTGACCAAGGCGACTGAGCCCCGCCTGGGACCCCCACATCCCGCACCAGGGTGCGGCTTCCATCTGGGCTCCTCCACTCCCCCCGCCCAGGTCCTGCTAATGCGCCCCTGGGGAGGCAGCAGGGGGTGGCTCCACAAAGCCCCAATCCGGCTGTGGAAGAGGGGGCGTTGGGCATGGGGCTTTGAGGGGTGGGCAGGAGCTTCCCTGGCCACCTGTACCTAAGCCCCAGGCGGCCGCCTCCACCGAGCTGACCCTCGAGCCGCTCTCGTGTCCAGGAACGTCCGTCCTGAGCTCAAAGCCACAGGGACTTCCCTGGGTCACGGGGACGCGGTGCCGCCTCCCTTCACCCGGAGACACCGGGCAGGGGCTGTGGCCTGGAGCAGCAGGGCGGAGGCAGCTGGGGGTGCTGGTCTGCCGCCCCTCCCACAAGAGGCGACCCCCAGGCTGGCCCCCGGCTCCGGGAACAGATGCACCGCCACATGTTCCTGGTTTGCCCCAGATGTGCTGCAGCTGCCATGGCCCCCTCCTCCCACCCGCCCGTGGGGGAGGGGCAGCATCTAGTGGCTGCAGAGTCTGCCTTGTTCCATGGAGCCACGGAGTCTCGCCGTGGGCAGGGCCCGTCCCTCAAGGGCCCTAGGTTTCCCCATCCGTGGAACCCCAGGGAATCCCCAAGGGGCCGCCCGCAGATGGGGAAACCGAGGCCGGGCGCGTGCGTCTGTGTAGTGGCAGCCGCCCCGGGGCTAAGGGAAGGGAGAGGTCCCCTGAGCCCCAGATGTCCTGGCCCAGTAGACAGGGGAGCAGGGCAGCTTCCTGGGGGAGGGGTTTCGGAGGCAGGGCGCTGCGGGACATGTAGGAGTTCTCTCCCTGGGAGAAGTCACGGTGGCCGGCCTGCCTGGGGGGTGTTCCCTGGGGAGGGGCTCCAGGGTGTCCCCCGGCCTAGGGGAGGCGAGCAAGGTCCGCCCACACCAGCGAGGAAGCCGTGGATCGGCAGGACCTGCCCAGCCTCAGTTTCCCCTCCCGCTCCGCCCCAGCACTCGGGATGCCACGGGCTCCAGCCAGAAGCAGAGATGTGGCCCAGACGCCTCTAGTGGGCAATGCCCAGGTGGGCGTGCCTGTGCCTTGGCTCCCCGGGCCCCCACGGTGACCCCCACATGGAGAGGCCTTTGCTACGCAGGCTTGTCAGCCCTCCCCGCCGTAGCTGGGGGGGGGTCTCTCGGTCACTCTCACCCCTGGCAGTGGTGGGCAGCCGCGGCCCGAGGTGCCCTGTCCCCTGACGAGGGTGTTTCCCGCTCCGGTCTTGGACAAACTTCACAGGCCTGGGCCTGGACCTCTCCGTCCGTTCAGTGCGGACCCGGGAGTCAGCGGCACCTGGGGGCTCCCGTCGGGTTGCCAGGTTCCCTCTGCGAGCAGTTATGGACTGGGGTTGGGCACAGGGTGCGGGGTCGGCCCCAGGCTCGGGGAGGAAACGCCCCCTTCCAGAGCCTAGGCCTGCTGCCCCAGGGCCTCTGCACGCCCGGGTCTGGTGCCCCAGGGAA
Organism: Lepus europaeus; assembly: GCF_033115175.1. Lineage (NCBI taxonomy): Eukaryota > Metazoa > Chordata > Mammalia > Lagomorpha > Leporidae > Lepus > Lepus europaeus. The sequence continues at coordinate 9,603,288 of NC_084851.1, forward strand.
CAGGGACCTTGGGTGTGGGGTGGACATTAGCCCGGCGGCTGAGACCCCTGCACCCCACACCTCCAGCCCCAGCTCTGCCCCTCATCCCAGCTCCCTGCGAATGCACGCCGGGGAGGCAGCGGTGATGGACCAGGAGCTGGGGGGTCCCTGGCGCCCATGGGAGCCCCGGGTGGAGCTCCTGGCTCCTGGCTCCAGCCCGGCCCAGCCTTCGTCGTTGGGGGCATTTGGGGAGTGACCCAACCGGTGGAGAGCTGCTCCCGCGCCCCGCATTCGCGGGGATAAGGGTACCAATGAGGGGAGGGGGGAGAGGCGGGTCCAGTCCCTGCCCATGCAAATCGTGCGCAAGTGAGATGCAAATGTATGCAAACGAAATTCAGCTGGCATGCACAGATAAGCGCGTGCCCGCGGTGTGCGCATCAGGGCGCCCCAGCATCTGCCTGGGCTTGCAGCGCCGCGTGTAAATATGTACGCCTGTCCGGCCGCCAAGCTTCATGGCCGACACTAGGCGGCCAGACAGGGAATGCAAACGGTGCGCTCCCCGCGCAGAGTGCCGGCCCCTGCGCTGGCCTGCGGCTGGGGGAGGGGCGGAGGTCAGGGGCGGCTTCCCGGAGGAGGCGCTGCGCGCGGGGAATGGGAATGAGGAGGGAGGGAAGGCAAGGCCGCTGGAGAAGCCCTGCGAGGGGCTCGCCTTGCTCAGAGGCTGGGGAAGGGGCGGGAAGGCCCCCAGGGCCTCTCTGGGCAGGGAACAGAGCCTGCCTCCTGGGGCACCCCGGCCCCACAGCGCCATCTGCTGGGGACGCTCCTGCCCCGGACAGCAGGCTGCAGCCGCGCTGTTGCTAGGAGACCCGGAGCTTGGTCCAGCCTCGGGCCTAGCACTGGTGCTGGGCAAGCGCCTACCTTCTGTCATGCCTGGACTCTGTCATCAGCTCCTGGGGGAAGCACCCTGGAGCCACTCCCTCCCTCCATCGGGTGGCTTCCCTGCACCCTGGCACACAGCCCAGCACCCCGCAACCTGGCTCGGTGGTTCCTTCCTGCATCTCCCTTGGGCGCCATGGATCAGGAAGCAGGAGCCGTCCGAAGCCAGGGGGCCCGGCTGTGTCCGCGGCGCGCGGCTGACCCTCCCCTGCCCGCAGGCCCAGCCTGCAGCGCTGGAAGGCGGCGGCCTTGGCCTGGGCGCTGTGCAGTTCTCTGCTGACCGTCTGGATGTGCCGAGAGGGCCTCGGACCCGCGCTGGCCCAGCTGCGCCGTCCGCTTGGGACCCTGGACCGCCTGGCCCAGTACCGGGCACTGCTGCAGGGCGCGCCGGACGCCTTGGAGCTGCGCGAGCTGACGCCGTGGGCGGGCCGGCCCCAGGTCCACGCCTTCCGGCAGGGCCTGGGCAGCGGCGCGCTCCCACGCTCCGGCCCTCGGTCATGCGGGCTGCCGGAGCTTGTCGTGTGCGTGAGCGAGCTGGGCCTGGGCTACGCGTCGGAAGAGATGGCGCTGTTACTCTACTGCGCAGGCGCGTGAGAGGCGGCCACCCGCGTCCACGAGCTCGGGCTGCGGCGCCTGCGCCACCAGTGGCGCACACAGCGGGAGCACGTGCGCGCGCAGCCCAGCTGCCGCCCGATGGCCTATGAGGAGGTGTCCTTCCTGGACCTGCACAGCCGCTACCACAGGGTGCTCGAGCTGTAGGCGCGAGAGTGCGCCTGCGTGTGACCCTACCTCACCGGGCCCCGACAGGATGTCGCTATGGACTGCGCGTGGGCAGAGGAACGTCTCGCGGCCGGGGGACTCTCGCGATAACTGCCTTGAGCTAAAGCGTGGGAACTCCTCGGAAAAAAATTTAAAGGGCAGCCACTCCTCATTTTATACTCTGCATGTAAATACAATGTAGAATAAAGATTTAAAAGTGAGGTCATAGAAGTAACAGGATTTGACAACAGATGACTTTATTACATGAAAGAGGAAGGAGTCCAAGGAAAATAGTAATGCCTTATGCAAGCATAAAAGAAGAATGAATGCTATGGTTTTCATTTCAGATTTGCTGAGCTTGAGATGCCATTTGCAAAGCTACAAAGAATCTCTCAGTAGAGTAGAAAACATGGTCTAAAGTTATATTTAAGGCTTAAGCTGTAAGGAACAGGAGCAACAGATCACAGCCAGATATGTCAAGGAGGATTGCATAATGGGATAAATCAGAGACCACACGGTATAGTGGATGTGTTACCAGTAGAAAAATACAATTCCAGGAGAAATACAAGAAATCAATAATAAGGTCAAGAGAGGAACAAACAGATAAGAATTTTCAAGGGATGATCATGTATACTAGTTTTAAATATGGCAAAGACAAAAAACGAGAGGTAACCATTTGGCCTAGTGCTTATTATATCAGTTAAGATTGTACCTTTGGGGCTGATGTTGTGGTGTTGTGGGTTAAACCACCAACTGCAGAGCTGGCATCCCATGTGGGCACCAGTTCAAGTCCCGACTGCTTTACTTCCAACCCAGCTCATGCACCTGGGAAAACAGTGTACAGTGGCCCAAGCCCTTGGGTCCCTGCACCCATGTGGGAGACATGGAAGAAGTCCCTGGCTTCTGGCTTTGGTCTGGTCCAGCCCTGGCCATTGTGGTCTATTGGTGAATAAACTAGCAAGTGGAAGATCTGTCTATCTCTGTCTCTCTTTCCACTCATCTCTCTGTAACTCTGCCTTTCAAATAAAATAAAAAAGCTTTAAAAGGTTTGGGCTTTTACTAGATTTTTTGCCTTCATATGCTTTCATGATGCTGAATATCCTTCTCTGGCTCTGTGTTTCAGTACATCCTTAGGTACATCAATTGTCACAGTGGATGAATGGCAACAAGTTCCTTCCATTTGTTTGGAAGCCTTTATTTCACCTCCACTTATAAGTGAGAGCTTTTCAGAGGATGATATTTTGGGTTGAAAGGGTTTTCATTTTGTTTTTCCTTTTTTTTATTTTTATTTTTGGACTTGGACCATTTCTCTGCATTCTCTCCTAGCTTGTAGGGTTTCAGATGAGATATCAGCTGATAATTTAACTGGAGATCTTTTGAAGCTAGGCTGGCATTTCTCTCAGGTACATTTTAGGAGCTTTGCTTTATGTTTTGCTTTTGAAAGTTTGACAATCATGTGTTGTGGTAGAGGACTTTTCTGACAATATGTATTAGTAGTTGTCTGTACTTCCTGTACTTGGGTGCTCAGATCATTCCCAGAAAAGCTCTCATTTGTAACTGAAGATGAACTTTCCAAACAAAATAATGGACTTAACCCTCCACTAAGTAAAACATTCGACAAAAAGTAAGAACAAAACAATAAAAAAATGGATCCTCTACGGTAGGGATAAAGGCTGTAAATATAATCAAATCTGAAAACTGCAGACTGCATTCTTATGACTGCTATATCATGAAGTTATCATCTCTCCACTGGTCAGTTGTTACCTACAAATATATTTCCTACCACTTTTGCATACTATGACTGTCAGCATTTCATTGTAGTTAAGAAGGTGAGCTCTTGAATTGTGTCTTCTTGACAAAATGATTTTGAGACTTTGGAAAACTAACTTAAAATGTGTGCGTTCATGATCAGTTCCATCAAGGAAGTAAAGCTAAGCACATGTATCTCAGGGTCACTTTGAGAGTTAAAGGAGCGGCTGTTTGCAGGTCCCAGAGAGCAGTGGTTGACACAGGGTAAGTCTTCAACAAAGGAAACTTGTTATCAACATTGACTTCCTGGCAGGCACCATGGCTCAATGGGCTAATCCTCCACCTTGCGGCACTGGCACACCAGGTTCTAGTCCCAGCCGGGGCATCGGATTCTGTCCCGGTTGCCCCTCTTCCAGGCCAGCTCCCTGCTGTGGCCTGGGAGTGCAGTGGAGGATGGCTCAAGTGCTTGGGCCCTGTACCCCATGGGAGACCAGGAGAAGTGCTTGGCTCCTGGCTTCGGATCAGTGTGATGTGCCAGCTATGGCAGCCATTAGAGGGTGAACCAATGGCAAAAGGAAGACCTTTCTCTCTGTCTCTCTCTCACTGTCCATTCTGCCTGTCAAAAAAAAAATGAATTCCTACATCTTTCGAAGGGAGCCATCATGCTTCTGATATATTATGTATGTTACGGTTGTCTTATCAGTCCATTCTCATTCAATTCTACATCTTATCTTTACTGTGACCAACAAAATCCAAATATTTCTTTGAAGATTTCTGATTGTTTATGTAAGGCTACCATTGAACTCAGCTTAAATGGAAAAAGAATTTGATGTTTAGTAGAAAATGATGAGTCTACACTGTCTGATATCAGTGTATCCCCAAGCATAAATGCCTTTTGCAACCTCAATTTCTTGTTAGTAATTAACAGCCACTATAGTTCATTTTAGAACTCATTTGAGGCCGGTGCCACGGCTCACTAGGCTAATCCTCCGCCTTGCGGCACTGGCACACCAGGTTCTAGTCCCGGTCGGGGCACCGATCCTGTCCCGGTTGCCCCTCTTCCAGGCCAGCTCTCTGCTGTGGCCAGGGAGTGCAGTGGAGGATGGCTCAAGTCCTTGGGCCCTGCACCCCATGGGAGACCAGGAGAAGCACCTGGCTCCTGCCATTGGAACAGCGCAATACGCCAGCTGCAGCGTGCCTACCGTGGCGGCTATTGGAGGGTGAACCAATAGCAAAAGGAAGACCTTTCACTCTGTCTCTCTCTCACTGTCCACTCTGCCTGTCAAAAAAAAAAAAAAAGAACTCATTTGAGTTTGCATTTCACTTGGGTTTTCATCCCGTTCTGATGTCATAATCCACATACAATATTCAGCAAAGTACTTGATCAATATTTAAAGTGTCAGCTGTTAACAGGGTTTGTGTGAGACATCTGTGACCACATTGTGCAAATGACAACTGCACACTTTGTCTTTCTCTGTATGGATGTTTGGTTCCAAACTGGAATTCTGCTTCCCTTCTCCTGATTATTATGCCAAGATCTTCACTAAGAATAAACTATAACCACAGAAATCCAAGCATTTTTTTCAAATTATGATATATTAGAAGAAAACAGGGAAGTGTGGAGAATAATATATGAACACCTTTGTATTTACCACTTAACTGCCAAATTTTAGCTTTCTCATGTTTCATTAGAAATAAAAGAAGCAGGCATTAGAGACATAGATATAAGTCTGTGTACATCCTTCCTAGATTTCATTAATTTCCTTGCTCCTTCTGTTGAGAAAACAGAAATTTTGTTTAATTTTCTGCCAATTTGCACATCCTTATTTTTGTTTCATTTTTAAAACTGCATTAATTTAATTGTTGAATCAACACTTGTGTTTTCGATAAGTAGTTTCTTACTTGCAGTCAATCTATTATACTCCATAGCAATATACCAGAGTACACACATAACAAAGTGCATGCAATATATAATGCCCACAAAGCAACATCCAAAACAGCAGGAACAAATTTATTGTTTCTTCTTCATAATTTCACAGATATCTTTAACTGTAGATCTTAACAACCTTAACATTTAAATTTTCTTTGTGTTTTTTTTATTGTCAATAAATTTCCCTTTCATTTAAAGGAGGTATTTTATGAGTTTTAATTGTCATATCAAAATTGCCAGCACCATTACTCTTGTGCTTTAAGGGTTATTGTAAGGAAAAGAAGGATGACTTCAACACAAACATTAATAACACAACAGTGGATCTGATCATTGAGATGGCCCCTCAGAGGCTAATGGCTGGGGAGAATCTACAGTATAAATACATTTGTTTGACAAAGAGATGATTCATTTCCCAGGTGGATGCAGTCATAACAAGATAGCACCACACTATTCAGAAGAGAATATAGTCTAAAACTTATGAATCATTTCTAGAATTGTCCATGTTACACTTTCAGATAGTAGTCTACCACAAGAAACTCAAACAATGGACTGAAAAGCATGCATAATGAGTGAGAATTGTATTGACAGAAATAATGTTGAAATCACCCCAAATATGATGAAAGAAACAAATATAACCATCCAAACCAAACAAAATCAGGGGAGGAGAAGTTGGAGAAATACTAGGAATAAGACTGAATTAGCAAAGATGTGGAGAAATCAGAAACTTAGGTGCCACTAAAGATCAGGGACAATACTACTACTGGTTTGGAGTACACTGTGAGAATCCCATCAAAACATTAAAGCATCCAGCAACTACACTACGGGGAAAGACCAGATGAACAGAGTATAGGGTCTCACACTAATAATATGCACAAATGCAAAACATTGAGAATCTGTTCATGGATGAATGGATATGCAAATATCAAAATGCATACAAGTGGAAGATTGTGTAGCCTTGCTAAGAGAGCAAATTCTAACATATACTACATGGATGAACCTTACAGACATTATGCTAACTGAAAAAAGCCAGTCACTGAAGATAAATATGCATTTTAATTTACATTAGGCACTTAACATAGTTAAATTTATAGAGACAGAAAGTACAGAGAGCATTAAGAATGAGAGGAATAGGGAGGCACTGTTTAGTGAGTAAATAAAATTTCATTTGTACAAAATGAAAATATTTATGAACATGGATGGTGGTGATAGTGGATTCTTTTTTTTTGTGTGTGTGTGTTTTAAGCTTTCATTTTTCTTTTTTTTTTCTTTTTTTTTTTTAATTAAACTTTTATTTAATGAATATAAATTTCCAAAGTATAGCTTATGGGTTACAATGGCTTCCCCCCTCCCATAACTTCCCTCCCGCCCGCTACCCTCCCCTTTCCCGCTCCCTTTCCCCTTCCATTCATGTAAAGATTCATTTTCAATTCTCTTTGTATACAGAAGATCAGTTTAGTATATATTAGGTAAAGATTTCAACTTTTTGCCCATATAGCAACATCAAGTGAAAAAACTACCATTGGATTACTAATTATAGCATTAAATAGCAATGTACAGCACATTAAAGACAGAGATCCTACAGAATTTTTTTTTTTCAAATTAATTAATTTTCTATGCCATTTCCATTTTAACACCAGGTTGTTTTTTTTTTTTTCATTTCCAATTCTCTTTATATACAGAAGATCATTTCAGTATATAATTAGCAAAGACCTCATCAGTCTGCGCCCACACAGAAACGCAAAGTATAAAAATACCGTTTCAGTACCAGTCATAGCATCACTTGGCTTTAGACGACACATTAGGGACAGATCCCACATGGGGTGTAAGTACACAGTGACTCCTGTTGCTGATTTAACAATTTGACACTCCTGTTCATGGCGTCAGTAATCTCCCTAGGCTCTAGTCATGAGTTGCCAGGGCTATGGAAGCCTTTAGAGTTCGCTGACTTTGATCTTATTCCGATAGGGTCATAGTCAAAGTGGAGGTTCTCTCCTCCCTTCGGAGAAGGGTACCTCCTTCTTTGATGGCCCCGTTCTTTCCACTGGGATCTCACTCACAGAGATCATTCATTTAGGTCTTTTTTTTTTTTCCATGATATCTTGGCTTTCCATGCCTGCTATACTCTCATGGGCTCTTCAGCCAGATCTGAATGCCTTGAGGGCTGATTCTGAGGCCAGAGTGTTGTTTAGGACATCTGCCATCCTATGAGTCTGCTGTGTATCCCACTTCCCATGTTGGATCTTTCTCTCCCTTTTTGATTCTATCAGTTAGTATTAGCAGATACTTGTCTTGTTTGTGTGATCTCTTTGAGTCTTAGACCTATCAGAGCTATCAATTGTGAGCTGAAATTGGTCACTTGGACTAGTGCGATGGCATTGGTACATGCCATCTTGATGGAATTGTGTTGGAATCCCCTGGCACGTTTCTAACTCCACCATTTGCGGCCAGTCCGATTGAGCATGTTCCAAATTGTTCATCTCCTCCCTCTCTTTTTCCACTCTTAGATTTAACAGGGATCACTTTTCAGTTAAAATTTAAACACCTAAGAATAATTGTGTGTTAATTACTGAGTTCAACCAATAGTACTAGAACAACAACAATAACAACAAATACTAAAATGGATAAAGTATTACATTGTACATCTAAAGTCAGGACAGGAGCTGATCAGTTCATTGTTGCTTATAGTGTCCATTTCACTTAACAGGTTTCCCCTTTGGCACTCAGTTGTCACCGATCAGGGAAAACAAATGATATTTTTCTCTTTGGGTCTGGCTTAATTCACTCAGCATGATGTTTTCCAGATTGCTCCATCTTGTTGCAAATGACTGGGTTTCGTTGTTTCTTACTGCTGTATAGTATTCTATGGAGTACATGTCCCATAATTTCTTTATCCAGTCTACTGTTGATGGGCATTTGGGTTGGTTCCAGGTCTTAGCTATTGTGAATTGAGCTGCAATAAACATTAATGTGCAGATGGCTTTTTTATTAGCCAAATTAATTTCCTTTGGGTAAATTCCAAGGAGTGGGATGGCTGGGTTGTATGGTAGGGTTATGTTCAGGTTTCTGAGGAATCTCCAGACAGACTTCCATAGTGGCTTAACCAGTTTGCATTCCCACCAACAGTGGGTTAGTGTCCCTTTTTCCCCACATCCTCTCCAGCATCTGTTGTTGGTAGATTTCTGAATGTGAGCCATTCTCACCGGGGTGAGATGGAACCTCATTGTGGTTTTGATTTGCATTTCTCTGATTGCTAGTGATCTTGAACATTTTTTCATGTGTCTGTTGGCCATTTGTATTTCCTCTTTCGAAAAATGTCTATTGAGGTCTTTGGCCCATCTCCTAAGTGGGTTGTTTGTTTTGTTGTTGTGGATTTTCTTGATTTCTTTGTAGATTCTGGTTATCAATCCTTTATCTGTAGTATAGTTTGCGAATATTTTTTCCCATTCTGTTGGTTGCCTCTTCACTTTCCTGACTGTTTCTTTTGAAGTACAGAAACTTCTCAATTTGATGCAATCCCAAATGTTAATTTTGGTTTTGACTGCCTGTGCTGTTGGAGTATTTTCCAGGAAGTCTTTGCCTGTGCCTATATCTTGCAGGGTTTCTCCAATGCTCTCTAATAATTTGATGGTTTCGGGTCGTAGATTTAAGTCTTTAATCCATGTTGAGTGGATTTTTGTGTAAGGTGATAGGTATGGGTCTTGCTTCAAGCTTCTGCACGTGGAAATCCAATTTTCCCAGCACCATTTATTGAATAGACTGTCCTTATTCCAGGGATTAGATTTGGATCTTTGGTCAAATATAAGTTGGCTGTAGATGTTTGGATTGATTTCTGGTGTTTCTATTCTGTTCCATTGGTCTATCCATCTGTTTCTGTACCAGTACCATGCTGTTTTGATAACAACTGCCCTGTAGTATGTCCTAAAATCAGGTATTGTGATGCCTCCGGCTTTGTTTTTGTTGTACAGGATTGCTTTGGCTATTCGAGGTCTTCTGTGTCTCCATATGAATTTCAGCATCGTTTTTTCTAGATCTGAGAAGAAGGTCTTCGGGATCTTAATGGGTATTGCATTGAATGTATAAATTGCTTTTGGGAGAATAGACATTTTGATGATATTGATTCTTCCAATCCATGAGCATGGAAGATTTCTCCATTTTTTGGTATCCTCTTCTATTTCTTTCTTTAAGGTTTTGTAGTTTTCATCGTAGAGATCCTTAACGTCTTTGGTTAAGTTTATTCCAAGGTATTTGATTGTTTTTGTAGCTATTGTGAATGGGATTGATTTTAGAAGTTCTTCCTCAGCCGAAGCATTGCCTGTGTATACAAAGGCTGTTGATTTTTGTGCATTGATTTTATATCCTGCTACTTTGCCAAACTCTTCAATGAGTTCCAGCAGTCTCTTAGTAGAGTTCTTTGGGTCCCCTAAATAAAGAATCATATCATCTGCAAAGAGGGATAGTTTGAGTTCGTCCTTCCCGATTTGTATCCCTTTAATTTCTTTTTCTTGCCTAATAGCTCTGGCCAAAACTTCCAGAACTATATTGAATAGCAGTGGTGAGAGAGGGCATCCCTGTCTGGTACCAGATTTCAGTGGAAATGCTTCCAACTTTTCCCCATTCAATAGGATGTTGGCCGTGGGTTTTTCATATATTGCTTTGATTGTATTAAGGAATGTTCCTTCCATACCCAGTTTGCTTAGAGTTTTCATCATGAAAGGGTGTTGTATTTTAGCAAATGCTTTCTCTGCATCTATTGAGAGAATCATATGGTTTTTCTTCTGCAGTCTGTTAATGTAGTGTATTACGTTGATTGTTTTGCGAATGTTGAACCATCCCTGCATACCGGGGATGAATCCCACTTGGTCTGGGTGGATGATCTTTCTGATGTGTTGTTGCATTCTATTGGCCAGAATTTTATTGAGGATTTTTGCATCTATGTTCATCAGGGATATTGGTCTGTAATTCTCTTTCATTGTTGCGTCTCTTTCTGGCTTAGGAATTAAGGTGATGGTGGCTTCATAGAAAGAATTTGGGAGGATTCCCTCTTTTTCGATTGCTCTGAATAGTTTGAGAAGAATTGGAGTTAGTTCTTCTCTAAATATCTGGTAGAACTCAGCAGTGAATCCATCTGGCCCTGGGCTTTTCTTTGTTGGGAGGGCCTTTATTACTGTTTCAATTTCTGTGTCAGTTATTGGTCTGTTTAGGTTTTCTATGTCTTCCTGGCTCAATTTAGGGAGGTTGTATGTGTCCAAGAATCTGTCCATTTCTGATAGATTTCCCTGTTTGCTGGCATACAAGTCCTTGTAGTAATTTCTGATGATTCTTTTTATTTCTGTGGCGTCTGTTGTTACGTTTCCCATTTCATCTCTGATCCTATTGATTTGGGTCTTTTCTCTTCTTTTTTTAGTTAGTTGGGCCAATGGGGTGTCAATTTTGTTTATTTTTTCAAAAAACCAGCTCCTCGTTTGGCTGATTTTTTGTAATGTTTTTTTGGATTCAATCCTGTTGATTTCTTCTCTGATTTTAATTATTTCTCTTCTCCTACTGGGTTTGGGTTTGGCTTGCTGCAGATTTTCTAGATCCTTGAGATGACTTGAAAGCTCATCTATTTGGTGCCTTTCCAATTTCTTGATGTAGGCACCTATTGATATAAACTTTCCTCTTAACACTGCTTTTGTTGTATCCCATAGGTTTTGGTATGTTGTGCTGTTATCCTCATTTACTTCCAGAAAATTTTTGATTTCTCTTTTAATTTCTTCTATGACCCATTGTTCATTCAGGAGCATGTTGTTCAATCTCCATGTGTTTGCACGTGCTCTAGGGATTCCTGAGTTGCCAATTTCCAATTTCATTCCTTTGTGGTCTGAGAAGCTGCATGGTATGATTCTAATTCTTTTGAATTTGCTTAGACTTGCTTTATGGCCTAGTATGTGGTCAATCCTAGAGAGGGTTCCATGTACTGCTGAGAAGAATGTAAAGTTCTTAGATGTAGGATGAAATGTTCTGTAGATATCTGTTAGATCCATTTGGGCTATAGTGTCATTTAAATCTACTGTCTCCTTGTTGATCTTCTGTCCTGTTGATCTGTCTATCTCTGAGAGTGGAGTATTGAAGTCCCCCAGTACTATTGTATTGGGGTCTAAGTCTCCCTTTAAGTCCCTTAACAAGTCTTTTAAATAAGCTGGTGCCCTATGATTAGGTGCATATATGTTGATAATCGTTATATCTTCCTGTTGAATGGATCCCTTAATCATTATATAGTGCCCCTCTTTGTCTCTCCTAACAGTTTTTGTGGTAAAGTTTATGTTGTCCGATATTAAGATGGCTACGCCCGCTCTCTTTTCATTTCTGTTGGCGTGGTATATCTTTTTCCAGCCTTTCACTCTCAGCTTGTATGGATCATTGTTGGATAGATGGGTTTCTTGTAAGCAGCAAAAGGATGGGTTTTGTTCCTTAACCCAGTCAGCCAATCGGTGTCTTTTAACTGGACAGTTCAAGCCATTAACATTCAATGTGACTATTGAGAAGGAGTAACTTTGCCCTGTCATTTGCCAAAGATGTTTTCTAATATCTGGTTTGAGATTCCTGTGATCTTTTGCTGTGAGGTTTCCTTCCTTTAACTTCTTTCATATTGGTGACCGTGTTTCTGTGTTTCTGTATGTAACACATCTTTAAGCATCTTTTGCAGGGCTGGACGAGTGGTGACAAATTCTTTCAATTTCTGTTTGCTGTGAAAGGTCTTAATTTCACCTTCATTCACAAATGAGAGCTTTGCAGGATATAATATTCTGGGCTGGCAGTTTTTCTCTCTTAGTACCTGGGCTATGTCTCGCCATTCTCTCCTGGCTTGTAGGGTTTCTGATGAGAAATCAGCTGTAAGTCTAATTGGAGATCCTCTGAGAGTAATCTGGCGTTTCTCTCTTGCACATTTTAGGATCTTTTCTTTGTGTTTCACTGTGGTGAGTTTGATTACGACGTGTCGTGGTGAGGATCTCTTTTGATCGTGTTTATTAGGGGTTCTCTGAGCTTCCTGTACTAGGATGTCTCTGTCCTTCTCCAAACTTGGGAAATTTTCTGCTAGTATCTCACTAAAAAGGCCTTCTAATCCTTTCTCCCTCTCCATGCCTTCAGGAACTCCTAGAACCCGAATGTTAGGTTTTTTAATAGTATCCTGTAGGTTCCTGACAGTATTTTTTAGATTTCTGATTTCTTCTTCTTTTCTTTGATTTGACTGTTTCCTTTCCTGTTCTCTGTCTTCTAATTCCGATATTCTCTCTTCTGCTTCACCCATTCTGTTTTTAAGGCTCTCTAATGTGTTTGCCATTTGATCTATTGAGTTCTTCATTTCATTGAGGTTTTTTGTCACTATCGCAGTTTCCTGTTCCACTAGTTTTTTTTTTTTCATTTCATTTTGATTCCTCCTTAATATTTCATTTTCACGGGAGAGATTTTCTATCTTGTCCATTAAGGATTTCTGTAGTTCAAGAATTTGTTTTTGAGAACTTCTTAATGTTCTTATCATAAATTTTTTGAAATCTGTGTCTTTCATTTCTTCTATCTCATAATCTTCATAATCTCGCATTGGCGTGTCTTGTTCACTTGGGGGCGTCATAGTGCCTTCCCTGTTCTTGGTACCTCCGCTTCTATGTTTCTTGCTTGGCATGTTAGAGATAATTTGTGGTGTTTTTGTTTTTGTTTTTTTCTCTCGTTATACTATGCCTCTAAGTGAGCTGTCTGCTTTGTTGGAGCCTTAGGGGCTGTGATGGGTGTGGCCAGAGAGCTATGCTTGTTTCTTCAGGTTTAAGGCTGTGTAAAGAGCAACTCTCCCAGATTTCTCACTCACTTGCTCCTTGCTGGCTCGCTCTCTCTCTCTCTCTCTCTTTTTTTTTTTTTTGACTCAGTTGGGAGTGGAGTTGAGTGTAGTTGAAATCTGGCCTTTGTGAGTATTCGTTTGATCTACCCCTGGGACCATACACAGAGATTATGCAGCCCTCAATGTGTTCTCCAGTTTCGCTAAAGATACTGAGTTTGGCTGAGCTTTACATATGTAAAATCGCGGTGCTCTTTGTTTTGCTTGGTGAGTGAAGGGAGAGGCCTCTGTTCCCCCTCCCCCCAATGTCTCGGACTTCTCAGGTCTTTGTCTTACCCTCCTCCTCCGTTCCCGCGCTGGCGAGATTCTGAGGCTCTGGCTCCTCTCCCGCCGCTGCCACTCGGCTCGTCTCGGTTGGTTTTCCACGCGGTGGGTTCCCTGTAAGTCCTCTGTGTCTCATCCACGAGATCCGGAAGCGTTTCCTCTGCAGTTTTTTTCTTGAGTCTTTTCCTGAGGCTACAGTAATTCCACTTTTATGAAAGTTTATTTTCCCAAACTAAGGCACACGTCCTCACTATCCGCCATCTTGGCTCCGCCCCCCGATAGTGGATTCTTATGAATACATTTAACACCACTGATTATATACCTAAAATGGATGTAACAGTCTATTATGTGTGTGTGTGTGTGTGTGTTTTGCTAGAACAAAAATTTAAAAAATCAGGTGAAACTGCTGCCTGCAATGCTGGCATCCCATGTGAGTTCTGGTTCCCAGTTGCTCCACTTCTGATGTAGCTCCCAGCATATGGTCTGGGAAAACAGAAAATGGAACAAGCTTATGAGCCCTGCTACCCACATGAGAGACCTAGATGAAGCTCCTGGCTCCTAGTTTCAGGCCAGCCCAGCCCTGTCTATGGCTGCCATCTGGGGAAAGAACTAGTAGATTGAAGATCTGTCTTTTTCTTTTCTCTCCCTCTCTCTGTAACTCTTTCAAATAAATAA